>NC_092215.1:11108710-11115060 GCF_043381705.1 Parasteatoda tepidariorum | reverse complement strand
TATATGTGATAATTAAAAAATATTTCATATACTTAGTTTAAATATTTATGGAGATAATG
The DNA here is from genome assembly GCF_043381705.1 of Parasteatoda tepidariorum. NCBI lineage: Eukaryota > Metazoa > Arthropoda > Arachnida > Araneae > Theridiidae > Parasteatoda > Parasteatoda tepidariorum. Next base: position 11,115,001 of record NC_092215.1, on the reverse strand, counting down.
ACATTTATAAGAGACTAAATATTAGTCTTTTTTGCTGTAACATTAGAAACATTCAAAACAATAAAAAAAAATTGAAGCAATTTAAAACATAATTACATAATTATTGCGTGAAATTTCAGAATTTGTTTAAAAAAAAACTGCACAAGGTATGAGTAATTAAAGCACTTCCTTTATACTGAACATGCGCTGGAAATTTTTTTTTATTCTTCTTAATTTTGTATTGAATCGTATTTGGAAACTAAGAAAAAAATCTATTTGAATATCTTAAATATTTAAAAAGTTTCAAGTAATTTTCTATATATTTTTTTTTTTAAACTTTTTAAAAGAAAGTTCGGAATGATAAGGAATTTTCAACAAATAATATTTTGTATCATAAGACAAAGCTAAATAACAAATCATTATGCCTTACAACAAATGTTCATACACCGAAATATGACTGTATACAGAAAGAAAGCATACGAGTATGAAAGAAAAGATACTTAATGGGGGATGATCCGCAGAAATGCTGATGCCATTTTTAATATATCTTGTTTAATAGTAGATTTTGGGAAAACCCTTTATATATTTGAGCTCTCTTTTAAAAAGTACGAAAACTACTTAGAAAATTGCTTGACACTTTTTAAATTTTTAAGATATTCAAATAAGACTTTTCTATTAGTTGCCAAATACGATTCAATTCAAAATTAAGAAAAAAAACTATTTCTTTCCCACGCATGCACAGTATAAGAAAAACTATTTTAATAACTCATTTCTTGCGCAGTTTTAATCAAATTTTTCGGAAATTTTAAAGTAATAATTTTGTAATGAACTTAAAAATACTCCAAAAATTTTGTCTAATTTTATTGAATATTTTTAGAGTTATAACAAACACACGCAAGACAAAAAAATTATTTTTTTATAAAAGTGTCTGTATCTCTATAAATTTTTAAACTAGGATTACAAAATTTAATAAAATAATAGCATAAAATAACAAAATAATTTTTGTAAATTACAAATTTGTTACTAGAGTTTTTGGCGTAGGAACACTATTTTCCGTTTTTATTTTATAGTCGTTCCCTCAAACCACTAAAAGCTTTAAACTTTATTGATACGCATAATTGATATATATATATATATATATTTCCATTCTCTAAGTACTTCTACTATTAAATATAATGATTATTAATAATTTTTTTTAATAGAATCATAACAAAACGTTAAACTGAGTTTTCTCCAAAATAGTTCAATCGAAAAGAATATCAATTATCTGATCTGAAATAGATCATAGTTATTATTGTATGGAAGTTTAAACAACTCACAGCTAAATATTTTCTACTTCAAATAGAACATTCCTTTGTATTATAATTGTTTATAACCTCAAAAATAATATAACTTTTAAACACTTTTAAAACACAAAGTAAATGAAACATTTTCTTCTATGTAATAAAATATTTCTAATATATAATATAATGATTGCTTTAAATTAAATCAAAGCAAAACTTAAAACTGATTTAATTTTTCCTAAATACTTCAGGTGAAACGAATATCATTTATTTAATCTGTAATGGAACATGAGTTTTCATACATGGGAATTAAAGCAATTCTAAGGTTCCTCATCCAATTCTCAGATTTGAACCTCAAAAGTAATACAACTGCAAGACACAGTTCAAGTATAAAGTATTTGAAAAATTTTCTTCGATGTAACAAAGTGTTTCTAATATGAAGATGTTTCGATTGTTTGTTTAATCATTGTATTAAATTAAATTATTACCAAACGCTAAACAAATTTATACTCCCTTACTGCTTCACTTGCACGTAATATCATTTGGCCGATCTGTGATAAATCACACATTTTCACAACTGGAAATTTTATCAATTCACAGTTAATTTTTTTCAAAACTCAAAAATGTTGCACATTCTAAACACATTTAAAATATGAAGTATTGGATAAAATATTTCTATGTTACAAAACGTTTTCAATCTGTATTATAATAATTATTAAATCAAACCGAATTTATTTTCCCTAAATACTTCACTTAAAGGGAATCTCATTGTAATAGATCATACATTTTCAGGTTTACATTCTCTTACTTTATCTAAATGCTTCACTTGAACGGGATATCATTTGGCCAATCTGTGATAAATCACACATTTTCACAATTGTAAATTTTAACAATTCGCAATTATTTGTTCTCAACCTCTAAAATATAACTCAGTCTAAACTCATTTAAAATATGAAACATTGGAAAAAATTCTCCTATGTAGCAAAACGTTTTCAATCTGTAATATAATGATTATTCTGAATCAAAACGAATTTTTTTCCCTAAGTACTTCACTTAAAAGGAATCTCATTGTAATAGATCTTACATTTTCAGGTTTACATTCTCTGACTTTATCTTACTTTATCTTTATGCTTCACTTGAACGGAATATCATTTGGCCGATCTGTGATAAATCACACCTTTCCACAATTGGAAATTTTAACAATTCACAGTTATTAGTTCTTAACCTCAAAAATATAACTCATTCTAAACTCATTTAAAATATGAAGCATTGGAAAAATTCTTCTCTGCAACTAAACGTTTTCAATCTGTAATATAATGATTATTCTGAATCAAAACGAATTTATTTTCCCTAAATACTTCACATAAAAGGAATCTCATTGTAATAGATCATACATTTTCAGGTTTACGTTCTCTGACTTTATCTTACTTTATCTTTATGCTTCACTTGAACGGAATATCATTTGGCCGATCTGTGATAAATCACACATTTCCACAATTGGAAATTTTAACAATTCACAGTTATTTGTTCTTAACCTCAAAAATATAACTCATTTAAAATATGAAACATTTATAAAAATTCTTCCATGTTACAAAACGTTTTCAATCTGTAATATAATGATTATTCTGAATCAAAACGAATTTATTTTCCCAAAATACTTCACTTAAAAGGAATCTCATTGCAATAGATCATACATTTTCAGGTTTTAACAATTCATACCAGTAGGATTGTGATCAGGAAACCTTTCAACTTCCGGAAGCTTTAGAATTTCCGTAATTATCATTTATCAGACTTCTATTCAAGTGATAGTATAGATGCTTAGAAATAGCTCCTCTTTAAGATCAATACTGAGAGAAGAGGAAATGAGGGGAACTCCATTACCAAAGCAAACGGTAAAGTCAATAATCAGAAACTGATGCAGGTGTGATCCTGTTTCGAGTCAAGCTTTATTAGACAGTGACTGCTGTTTGTGACAGAAATCGCTGCGACTCTGAACGGGGATCGAACTTTTGGTTTATCTTGTTAATGGATATTCGAAAGCAGCTGCAAATTTAACTTTGCTCAAACATTAATTTTTATCCTGCTTCAAAATGTCTATACCACACTAGTGTGTTTCGGGAACTCAGTTCACATTCGTAATTAATCGGCTGGGCAAGAAAATAATTTTTTTTTTCGTTGAGAAATAAAACTCAATTTTTTCTGTTCAAAAAATGAACTTTAATGAGTCAAATATCTCCTATTCTGTGCGATGATCTTCTGACATCTTTCTCGTAACTTCCTGATCCCACGCTTGTAAAATATTTGGTCTAAATTGACAAAAAAGTAAACCAACGCTGTTAAAAATTTCATTCTAAAATTATGGTAAAATAACTGGCAGCTGTCTATCCGATTAACCGTAAAGTTATTAATTAGACAATAATTATTAACTAATTATAATTATTAACTAATTATAATTACTAACTATAATTATTTAAATACACATAGGAGCTCGGCTTTTTGTAAGGTAATGGGCATTGGAGAGTGCCGGACACTGGAAATTCTTCATGTGCTGAAGGGAAGGGAGAAAATATTGTGGTGTCAATACTAGGACTCGAACTCCAGTTCTGAAGGTCATGAGATTTCCATATAAGGTTATAATATGTACGCAGTTGAAAAGAACTAAGTTGATTCATTAGGGGGTTGGTGCGATAGTTCTGATTGTTTAACCGTATTAGGTAAAAGCAGTTAATAAACAATTTTTCTCAAACTTAACAATTTGATTACCATTTCATTTATGGATATTTGACTGTTTTGATTAAATATGGTAAAATAACTATTCAATAAATATTTATTAACCATTTTTCTGAGAAGTTTCTAACAGTGAGGAACAAATAGTTATTCCTGAAATTTTTATCATTCAAAAAGTTTTGCAAACTTCAAAATAAATGATAATCTAATAGTGCAAGGCCAGGGAGAATGTTGCATTAATTTCCAACCAATAATTTTTTACGCGTTTCCATAGACCTCTCATTGGAACACGATATCCCCAAGCTTGCAACATGCGGATTATAATATTTTTTCAAAATTAACGAAACATTTTAAACTGAAACATTTTATTAATAACGATCTTTTACTTTGACAAAACCCTATTTGGTTAGTAACTAAATTCCCACCTTTTTTTTTCTTTTTTTTCTTCTTAATTTCTTGCAAATTCATTTTTCAATAGATAGCATTAAGTTTTGAGCCCACTACATCCACTTTATAATATATGCATCTTTGAAATGTCCTTCTCTGTTAATCCCAACTACCTTGCAATGTGATATCGCTCTTCCGCCAACCCCTCTAGAACGCGGGTGTAGTGGGATTGAACTTCACTATAACACTCAATGAATATTTGTGTACAAGTATGTTTATTCGAAATATGTTAAATCGTATGTAAATTCGTCTTTCTCAAAAGTGTGCTGTTTGTTTTTGAAATCAATTCTTTTTATTTTCTAAAAAACCCACACATGTATGTGACAAAATAAGTCTCACTACTTTGATAAAAGATACGAATCAGACACCATACCTTGATATACCATACCTTGATACCAGAGTTCAGTATCCTTAAAGTAGTATTAGTATTGAAAGTACTATTCAGGCATATTTTCCATCGGCTATAATTCAGAAATATATAGGAAAAATAAAAACTTAACAGTCACTAACTCCTAGCATCCTTTTAAATAAGCAGTCCTTTTAAATAAATCGTAGAAGGATAAACATAATATAAGATATATTGCCATACTATTTGATAAAAGGCATTGAAATGTTAGAATTACCAAAGGAACGGTAAAATGAATGATAATCCTGAAGTATATTTTAGTAAAGTTAAGATTTTATCACGACATGAAAACCGTTTTTTCCTTAAAATTTACTTTTTTCAACTTCAAAAAGTTGGGAAAAGCAACCCTACCTTTAAAAATCAGAATTTCTGATAAACCATTAGCAGAACGAAGGGAAAAATTCGTAATAAATGGTTTAAACATGTAAATTTTGGTTTAAATGCAAGAACTACTTTTTTTTTCTTTAAAAAAGTAGAAATAGGGGCTATTCCACCATTATTCGCTCGACATACTCATATTATTTATTTTATTTAAGAAAAATAATTTTAAAGAAGCGTTTATGCAATTATGTATTGATAAAACTTTGTTTGCAAATCAGCTTCTTATGCTTTGCTGCTCCTCACTCTATTTTAGTAATGTATTTGGCTTCGCCTGGATTAATAAATCACTATTTTAGCGGATACAATTGTGTGAGCTGATAACGTGATTATATATTTTCGTTGATTTGGTTCTTATGTTAATTATTATTATTATTTTTATTTTTTTAAATATTTTTTATAATTTTCTTCCTTATTTGTAATCTTTCTCCTTTCTTTCATTTTTTGCTTGCTTTCTATGTTTTCGTTGCATGTTTCTTATTTTATGGGTTGTGCGTACTTGCAGCTTATTTACTTGTGAAAAACTTTATATACATTCGTAAACTTGAAAAACTTTAAATTCTTATACTTCCTTTCTTTCTTTTATTAGTTTTACTTAAATTTCCAATTTTTATGAAATCAAAGAATGAACTAAAAAAGATAAAATAGAGAAAAAGGATTTTTTTTTTTAAAATTTATCTTTTGAGATTTGAAAAAAACCTTTTGAAGCCCTAAATTCTTATATTTTCTTTCTTTCCTTCTTTCCTTAATTTTTCTTAAATTCCTCATTTTTATGAAATCAAGGAATAAAATAAAAAAGATAAAAAGAAGAAAAAGAAAAGAACTATCTTTTTTCTTTAAAATGTGTCTTTCGAGATTTAATGAAACTTATAAAGCCATAAATTCTTATACTTTCTTTCTTTATTTATTTATTTTTTTCTTGATAACATGAGAAAAAGAAAATAAATAAATTTTTTTTTTTTAAATTTTTAATCATTTGAGATTTAATAAAATTTATGAATCACTAAATTCTTAATTTTTACTTGAATTTTTATTCTATTCTTAGTTGCCTTTGAAACCTCTCTCTCTCTC
>NC_092215.1:11023165-11108686 GCF_043381705.1 Parasteatoda tepidariorum | reverse complement strand
TGCACATCAGTAGCAGTACCTTATCTTTGAAGGAATTACAGATCGTGTTTACGTTCTGTGTTGTTTCCTAGGAAAATATTTCTACTTCTTAACGCGTTCGCTCAATCCATGTTTCTATCTTTCTTTCATTCTTTTTTGAAAGACTAGGACCATCTATTGTGTTGTTCCCCTGGTAGAGTTAGTAGAGGGGAGGAGACTGATAGATGGTGAATAGGGCTATGGATCATTCGATCGCTTTCTCTGAACCAGGAAAACACAATTTTTTCCCTTGCTTTTCTGGTCCTGAACGTTCTGTAAGTGGTTTGTCGTAAATCTCAAAAAGTGTAGTTATTGGGCTTTTTATGGAAGTTCATAAGATTTTTATCATTTATTTTTATCTGATATTTGTTTTATTTTGGGGAATTTTATTTTTCTGAGTATCGAAAAATAAAAGAAAACTCTTCTTGTTCATTAATAAAATTTGCTTCAGTTTTTTTTTTCTTTTAATGCAAAAATAAAAAAAAAGAGAAGAATTAAACATCATTAATTTTTCTTCACTAAGTAGCAGTTTCCACCGGAGGAAATGCTTCTGTAGTTCATGTTAAGTGAATTTAACTAAATTCATAAAATATGCGTAACTTAATACGTTAAAATAACTCATGCGTTGCAATAATTTACTATTTTTAAACAAAAAAAAATATTTTTGCGCCTATAAACATTACATAATAAAGACAATTTTTTTTTATCTAAAATAACTTCAATGTGGTCAACAAATCATTAAATAACGATAATACAGCTAGTTAAGTTCGAATAGGAAAATGCAGTTTTTTCAGGGTTCATTATAAAACCCGATTACCGAAAGGTACCCGACTACCTTTTTTTTAAACAATTTTGACTAAAATATAATTTTTCCGTTTTTGATATAAAATTAAACTCTGAACTTTTTTCTTTTCAAAACCGTTTGAGTTTTGCTTCTACGTGAAAAAGATCAGAAGTTAGGATGATTTAAAAAAACATGGATTTTGATTTATTTAAACCAGAAGTAAGCCTTTTTCACTAGTTTCGTTTTCGAATTTCATCTTAAAACATAAAATAAGTTTTCAATTATAAGAAACAAATCTGTCAACCACATTTCTTTATTTTTACAATATTATATTCGAATAAATCTGGCATCACTAGCTGTAAACTTTCTATTCTCGGTTGCTTATATTCGAATTTGTTTGCGCTCTTACATTTTTGCTTTATATTATCGTTATTTTTGTTGAATTTTCGTTATAATATTTTTGTTAATTTGCTACGTTCACTGTTTCTGTTATATTTTTTAATTAAGTTGACTGCTTTTTAATTGTTACGTTTGTTATTTCTGGCTTCGAAATGCCTAGAAATTCTTCACTGAAAACATAAACGAAAGTCTTATGGAAACAGATTCACTGAAGAAAAAGATTTTCGGATATAGTTACTCCTTCAACTGGGAGTACTAGAAAGCTAAACCTGCAAAAAGCAATATTGCTGATTCTGAATTGGTTACTGGAAATAGAATTATTGATATGAGGCATGACATATAAGATGGATTTTGATATGATACATACACAAATTTGACTTCTTACAAAATATAAGTTTGTCTCAATATCAAATGCACTTGCTTTTTATCATAGTGATAAAATCGTTACATTTAAATATATGTAAATGTGTATTTTAGACATTTGACATGTTTATCCTACTCGAGTTTATAGTTATTGCTTTATTGGATATTTAATTGATTTATTATTATACAACTAGAATATATACAAATATGGAAGCACAATTTAATCTGTTATTTCGAGTTGATAAAATAGTTTTATTAAAAAAGAATTAAATCATCAACAAAATTGCAAATATTTTTTTTAGAAATTAGAGAGGTATGACAATATTATTTTAATAATATTTCCTGTTGTGTAATGAATTAAATATTAATGCAATGAAAATTTTGTCTTTTTTGTCCATTTTCTCAATAGTCATTTTTCCGATATTTTCCTTCATTCTAAATGCAATATCTCAAAATATTTTTGTTTAAATCACTTTAAATTTTGCATGAATGTTTTCTATATATATGTCTCAGAAATAAGCTATGGAACTATTATTTTTTGTTTTACAGCTAAAGTAAAAATAATTAATGGCATTTTTTTGGCTCCTTTTGCCAAATAAGTAACGATATTTGCCACAAAATTTCTAAATATTAATATTATTTCTAATGCATAGTCTATTTCCTTAATGGAGATATTATAAGTATTTCAAAGCAAAATTGGGGAAAAAATAATAATTTTTTAAAAAGTTATGTTATTTATAGAATAGGTTAATTTTTGCTCTTTTTTTGACAGTTTTCCCCCATATTTTCTTTAAAAAACTTTTTTTCATATTTTTGTATTATTATATTGTGTTTTAGTGTGTAATACACACATAAATCTAAAAAAGAATTTTCTAAATTTAAAATTTCTAAAATTTGCCTCCGAAGGTATTCGAGTAATTAAAGAGACCATTTCAAGTAAACACGAACAGTCATAATATGTCCATAATAGGAAGGCACCACTAGCCACAATCGATGATAATTTCAGTCCTGGATTGCAGATAGATTGCAGTTATGGATTGCAGATCCAGTCATGGATTGCAGATTCACTCCACCTCCCCTTACAGTCTTGAACTTAATTGCATTTACTATTGCTGTGGTAATTTGATGAAATAGTTGTACACCGTTTGAAAGTTTTCTGCAATACATTGACGTAATATAAAGTAAATTCAAGATTCCATTGATTCAATGGTGCAATACTTCGTCACAAATTCATGTTTAAAAGAGAAAAAAAACTTTTTAAATGCAGGCCAATCATAACTAGGGTAAAGAAAAGCAAATAAATAAATAAATAACCAATAATAAATGCAAATAAACAGTATTAAAATGCAAATAAATATATAAATAAACAATAATAATAAATACATAAATAAACTAGCTAGCGTTATTTTCCTGTAGTGTCATTGGAACTGTGGGTACGAATCAGAATTTCTTTAGTTTATCTCCCTTTGGTTCTATTAACACCAATATTGATTGATATGATATAAAAGCAAATAATGTTCTTTTTTCTATCACTTCATTGTCAGTTTAAGACTCTTAACTTCTTCAGGACCGTGATCACATGCGTATATCACATGCGTATTCACATATATGAAACGCGCTTTTCCGTCTCTAGTGGCCCACGATCACACGAAGGTGTTCTCCATTCTGTACTATAATTTTATATTTTGTATTATACGTTCTCTTTGGTACGTATTCTTTCAGAGCTTAAGAGCCCGGGGTAGCCCTTTTCTCTCTCCTTCCATTGACCCTTCGTTTGACCCCTTAAGCCCATATCCTCCTTTAACCCCGTCCTTCTCGCTCCAGTGAAAATGACGGGGTGAGGTTTCGCCCTCTATTTCTCGCTCCCGTGATATTTCCGGGTTGGAATGTTCAGTAGTAACGCGCCAATAAGAATAAAACTAATTCATTTCTTTTGCCCGGAAAACATTTTATTTCTCATTTTGCACATCAGTAGCAGTACCAGGATATTTTTAAGGTAATTGTAGATAGTTAGTTTATTTTAAACCAGATGTCAGCACTAATCAAATACGTGTATTTGTGATATGTGACAAAAAATAGGTACTTTAATGATGTTTTCTTGAAAATTAACCAATCGTTAAGGGGTTAAAAGCGATCACTATGGACCCCCTATATATTTTACTTTTTTTTATTGAAATAAACATTTTTCATAGCTTAAAGAGGGTTTTACTATGATTAAGCGCTCTAAACAATGTGTTCTAGAATTTAAAAAAAAACTTCAATTTTCCTTGAGCATAATTCTTAAATAACTCTTAAACTATTTCATGTCTCTATGTTTTAATATCTTTTGACAAATGACAATAATAAATCTTTTATTATTGCTTATAGGTGTGAATGCACCCCTGTGGGGGCCGCAGGCCTCAAGTGCTCCATGATGACCAGAAGAATCTGTCCAGTTCCATTCTTGGTTTTACTGGTCTTACAAGGAGCTATATTGGTCTGGTATGTCATTTTTGTATTTTAAATTACAAGAAGTTTTGACATTTTTAGATTTTTTGACAAGTCGAAATCATTTGAAATGAATTGATCACTGTATAGATATAACTTTGCAATATTTAAAATTTTCTAACTTTTTATGTGGAAATATAATTTAGATAGACTCACGCAACAATTACAACGAGAAGAAAAAGGCCCATATCTTAATTCATTAGTGATTGGTGAAGGAAATACTAAAAGACGAAAAAACAAGTTGCGGGATTAATATTCATTAAATAGTATTAAAAAAAATGCGTGGATAAAACCATAATTGTCAAAATCTGTTATAAATCACATTACATAGACGATTTATGAACTTTCAAGAAGTAATTTCTATTTAATTATGAAAATTGTGAAGAAAATATTTAGTTAAAAAAATTGAGATTTCTTAATTGCCCTTTGTGAATTAATAGCAACAATGATAATAATAATAATAAAACTAAATTTTAAAAAAATAGCTACTAATTGCTGGAATCAGTCCATCTATCATAAATATTATCGGTGGAAAAAACCAAACATTCTATTAAAAAATAAAAACTGATGAAACAGTAGATTACGTAAAACATAAGTATTTGAGCTTGAGCCTAAACTCAGGAAAACGACGGAAAAACAAAAGGTGAGCTACTACAATATGAGTTTTCCACAGTTTTCGTTTTTGCACTACAAAAAATTAGCTGCAAATCATGTTTCTGGTAACTTCAAGAACTCCACAATCAAGTTCACATGAACCAAACAAACCAGCTTCCCCACCAAATCTGGATCTGATCTCAAACAAATCGATAATTCGAATGAGAATAGATTTTTGCAATTTTTATTTATGAGAATGTCAACTATTCAGGAATTATTCCAATTACTTAGAAAATTCTTTTGTTGTAGCAGAATATTTTTAAGCTGTTTTTATCAAATAGTCAAAAATAATTTAAAGTATTTTACAAAAGAACATGTTTTAAATATGGGTGAATGAATATGATATTGTTTTAAAATATACATACCTTAATATCAATCATAAAGGGTCTTAATAACATTAATTATAGTGAAAGGATTCATAACATGTTTACATCAAACTGATTTTAATGATTTTAGTATGATTCCAAAACAAAGTAGATTTTTTCAAACAATAACTGTAACTAATTTAAAATTCAACTCAGCTCACAATACACACATTATTCAATTTGTAATATCCCTTATAACATCACGAATTTCATTTCATCAATTAGCTAAAACGTTTGGAGAAATTTACTGAAATTCCCATTTCCTTAAAGTACGATGGTAATTGCACACGTCTTTGTGCGTTCAGAACATTGAAATAATCAATAAAGGTTTAAACTTAATGTGAAGAAACGATAACATAATAGCACATAACGTATTTTTCGAAATTAAAAAAACTGAAAAAGGAATTGAAATCTGGAAGAATCCACTGCTTTTTTTTAAATTTCTTTCTCATTCATAATAGCATTTTTCTCCAGGAAATCGTGATTTCTTCTTGTTTTTGTATCCAAAATTTTGTTTCATTTTAAAATTTAAGTTTCTAAAAGACGCAACATTGCTCTCGATGAGTTATAAAAAATCCCGTCTTACAGACCATTTTTAATGTGCATTTAAAAATGAATTTGTTCGTTAAGGATCAACTTAAATCCATGTAATATTATTCTTCTAGTATAAATAAAAGTATATAAATTGAATTTAAGCTGTTTTCCATAAACTTAGTAAAATATGTTTATAATATCATGATCTCATTAAAACATTTTTACGATTTATTTGTTTAAGTAAATTCTTTTTCCGTGAGATATTTGAAGAGAATTGAATTTAGAGAAATATATTTTAATTGTTGATATTAAATAAAAAATATAAATTATTTTTAATTTTATCGTAAAGGAGAAAACTTGACTTTCAACTTCTCTTCAAAATTTTTCAGCTATAAAATTGTTAAGTTACAAAGAATTCTGTTTTTACCAATTTTTATTTAATTTTTTTCTTCTAATTTCTGCTAACAAATTAAACAGAAAAAAAAGCATTCATTGAAACAAATATATAAATAAATGAATGAATAACTAAATAAATAAGTAGAATTTTGCGATATGCTAAATATTAAAGTTAGAATTATGTTAAAATATAGAATGAAGGATAATGGAATGGATGATAATGTAATGATGTAAAAAATTCAACGGTTAACTTAAAATCGTAAAATTGAATTTTATTCATTTTATATTCAATTACTGTACTTTTTTTCAATTACTGTACTATTGACACACTCGTAAAATAAATTAATACTTTTTAAAGTTTCTTCTCCCAAAAAGCAAAAAATTAATATTTGTGAAATGCCGTTCAAAATATTAAATATTAAAGATAAAAATTTGTTAAAAATATTTCAACAACTTAGAAATCAATAAGAATCCGTACAATATGCTGTAAAAATTTAATCCAGAATGTAGAATATAACAATGGAAAAGATTCAATGGTTAACTTGAAATTAAATTTTATTCATTTTGTATAAAAACTGTACTAGGCCGGGATAGCCTGGTTGGTAGGGCACTGTGCTTATATCCTAGAGGTTGTGGGTTCGATCCCCTCCGACCGAAGACAGACTCCCCATGTGATAAATGGTGACTGATAAACGTTAAATCTGTCGTGTTGCAAATTTCGCCATGTTCCCATAACAAAATCATACCTCTGGGGGTACTAATCCAGGAGTTTCCTTGTCTTCCGTTTTGGTTCAGAATTACAAGGCTACGGAGTTGAACATTAGTAGTCGTAAACCCAAAATTGTGTCGGCTGTTCAACGACGGTAATAAAATATTAAATAAAATAACTATACTATCATTGACAGTCTCGTCAACTGTTAAAGCTGCTTCTAAAAAGCAAAGATAAAATATTTGTAAAATGTCATTTACAGACATAAATAATAAAGTTAAAAATATTTCATCAACTTGGAAATCAATAGAAATCCGTGCAGTATGTCATAATAAAATATTAAGCTGGTGAGTTAACCAAGCATGAAAAATGAAACGATGGAGAAAAAAAATACTAAAAGAATTCACTTTGTTTCCGACTGTTGTTAGGAACGAAAAAAAATCGAAAATGAAATTAGGAATTCTTCTTAAGAAAGGAGAGTAAAAGCAAAAGAAAAGCTTGAAACATTTTCTCTAGTATTGTCATGCACTATTCGTACTCGTATTTGTTATCTTAATTGACAGTTCAATTTTTTAAGGGGTACTTGTACGCAAGAAGAAACGTACACGTGTTGTATGACCAAAATAAACTTCAATGACAGGGCCCTTTTTCACTTTTTATTCGAATGCGGCTTAATAGAATCCATAAGCTTTTACTTAAAGATGGGAACATCGAAAGTAGGGGGCTATCTCCACATTTCCAATACAATGGGACTTGATTGCAACAAATGGGAAATGCCAAACGTGATCTAATTTCTAACTGAATCTATTTATTTCCTTTATTCTTAATCCTGGATTTCTCTTCCAAAGAAATGTCTATATTTATTTCTTTATTCTAAAAAAAAAATCCGGAAAGCAGACATACTTCATAGGCGGTGCTTATTTCAGATCTATCATTGATATCTGTATTATTCAGAATGTAATTTAACAACTTGTCACATAAATTTACTGTACGATTGTTATTTTATTTTGATTAATTTATACAAATCATTTAAACGAAAATAAATTACAAGCATTCCTATATACATAAAAGAACTCAGGACATCAAAAATAACAAGTGTTTAAAAGAAGAAAAGAATTAAAGAAATAAAACTTATTACAACTATAAGTTAATAAATATTATTTAGCTTGTTAAAAAACTATACTTTTATGAATTGTGTACAAGTTGACAATTCTACGAAAATGTCAGTCAGTCTAAACATCAAAAAAATTATTGAGTCAACAAAGTACTTCAATAATTTAAATTGTTTAGTTTTATAGCGTCTGGAGTTCAATTTTTAATCAGAAATTGCTTTATTAAAAAAAACGTAATACATGTACAACTTTATTCTGAAATTTTTTTGATGATTTGGTACATAGTAATCAACACTTAAAAAAAATATTTTCCAATTTAAAGAAGTGTACATTTTTTCATAGTTTACTTACTATAGAAATTCATTCTGAAATATTAAGTAAAGAAGCAGCTAATGATGATTTTTAATCATAATAATAATTTGGCGGCCTTTCACCGGCTAGTTCATCCAAAATTAAGATCTATTTCATACATTACCTTTTTTTAGTTAGAAAGATCCATAGTTCTCAGCCACTTGCTTGAATAATTCTAGCTCAATATCTTTTACACTTTCCATATTATGATCAAAATTGCGATGTTTATAAACAATAGCTACATAAATATTTCTTTAAAGTACACAAGAAAAAAAGTATGGTCTAAACTATTAAAATATGGTATATGGGAACACAAAAAAATGCTCGTACCAAAGTGCTTTGGTAAGGATTTTGGTAAAATTAACTTTAAAACGGTAAAATTTGATAAATGTGGTAATGTTTGCAATTTCATCATGATACCATAAAGCAAGGCATAAAACATTTATTCGGTTACATTTACTTTACAGCCTTGCATTTTTTTCTAAATGTGAGGTAACAATTACTGTAATTTTATAAATCAGAATTTCCGTAAAACTCTTGCCATATTGGCATAAAAAATACCAAATGAATTGATTAAATACCTTATATTTTGGTTTTCAACAACAAAATTAAGGTTTTTCTTTCTAGAAATGTGATAACCATACAGTAAGGTAATTTTACATTTCTCTGTGCACTACCATATTTTGCATGCTCTTAAGGGGGAAAAAAGTTGTGTTGAATTTAAAGATCGGTTGTGAATGTTTAAGCATTTATATAGAATATAATAATTACATGGATTAGAAAAGTAACAATGTAATCCACAAGTAAATTTTCGAAATCAGGTGAAAATTGGAACCCATTATTAAGTATTGAACCTTAATAATATACGTGACACTTTTTCCAAAAGTCTAATTTTTAAACGTATTTTTTCTTCATTTTATTTCCAAGTAGGTACTCTGCATGATTTTGGAATTTGCACAGAAAATCAGTACAATCTACAGAAACATTTTATTTCATGCATACCAATTTTTACGAAAAACGCTTTTTATTACATGTGGAACTCTGGCTTATTATGCTGCCTAAAATGCTTTAGTTTTAGACTGTTGTAATTGTCTAAAAAAATAAATAAAAAAAAACAATTTGCAAAGTAAAAAATTCCAATTAAATGGTTGATATGCGAAATGTATTAAAGGCTGATTTTCCAAGGTTCTGTCATCAGCTTAAAAAAAAGCATTTTTTGAAAACTGTAAGTTAGTTACATAGCTGATGTGATTTTACAATAGTGAATTTGCAAAAATGCTGTTAGATCAAGTTTAGCTTGGAATTAGCCTGTGCTCTCTATGCTTCTTCAGAAATTGTTGCAAAACGTTAATGTGATGAAGGACACTTTTTCGTAAAAAGGAAGAACATTTGTGCACTAATTTTCTTAATATTTAAAAATTTACTGCTACGCTGCAGAATCTTGGTGCATAAAAATGTGAAGAAGGACACATTTTTGTAAAAAGGTAGAACATTTGTGCACAAATTTTCTTAATATTTAAAAATTTACTGCTACGCTGCATAATCTTGGTTCATAAAAATTTTCGAAAATTTGAAATTGATCATTGATTTTGATGATTTTCTGCTAGATAAAATAAATTTCACTAAATTTTCAAAAAAATTTTTATAATTTTTAAAGTATTTTTTTTTATTTATTCATTTTGAAACTAATGAATCTTGACAACAAGATAGTGTATATAGTTAAAAATTATAGCTTTGCTCCTCACTTATAAGCTACTTGAATTGCGTTTTGCAAAAGTTCTTCTAAAAACTGTTAATATTGGCATATAATAATGGCATATGTAATAATACAATTAACGCATAAAACTGCAAAGATAACCATGCATATATTTGTCTGTTAATATCGTAGACCGAATGAAAAAGTAATCTTAAATTGAAAATTGGTAGACAGAATGTACACATTTTTTTCTAAAACATAAAAAAAAAATCCGTTTTAAAAAGACTTCTAATTTAGAGCGTATTTTAACAATTATAATAAATATTTAGAAATCAAAATGTGAAACTCAATTCATTCTTTTTCGGATGATAATCACTGCAGAAAAGCTGAAATGAAAACATTTAATGTATTGCTTCCCTTTCATCTCTTTTTTGTGTCATCATTGATTAGAGCAATGTCGTTATTAATGACGCATAAGTAGATTAATGACCACGCATTGACACAGAAACATTACATAACGAGCCACATTGAACCCTGTATTACATACTCTTAGGGGAGGAACTAAATATTGAAAATTTGATGATGGAATAAGTTTAACTTATGGTTTGAAACTTATAAGGATAACAGCTCAGTTCATAAATTTTTAAGATAATGATGCTTTTTTTTTATAATTTTTTTTTTATAATGAGCTAATAAAACATGTCATTTAATTTAGTATAAATTAGATATTAAGATCAGAGCTTTGATGACATTAGCACTATATAATCTGTCAGAACTAGAACTTAAAGAACATTATGGTATCTCCATCTTAAACCTGTCATGCAGTTGGCAGCTCTTAAAAACACTGTTCCCAGCTAAACACTGAAGTCAAGAATCAGTGGCTGCTATCAGAAAACGGATGGGTGACCAGTTTGATCACCTTGAGTAGGGACTGAGGGTATGCGGTATGGGATCTCGTTAAATAGCTCTACCGTAAAGTGCTCGTCTTCTAATACAGACCATCAGGCAACCAAAGAGTGTGAGTCATCCCTTCTGCAGAGGATCAAAATTGTGCTAGCATGTCTTCGGATCATTCTCGTGATTGTTGCCATGACAGTCTCCAATATCCCTATTTGCAGCTCTAAAGTGACGAAAATAAAATACCTACTTACGCTATGGACCATTATTTATTACCTACTATTTTTATATACCTATTATTTATTACCTGTTTACCCGTTTTATAGGTCTATTGTTTCTTAGAATTTAGGCAGGGTGAAGAGCACTGTAAACTTTCAGTATCTGCAACTGACGAGTTTTTGCAATGTCAACGTTCGCTTTTAACTCCCTTCATTTTATGCTGGCTCGAGGCCGATAGGGTAGAAACCGAGTAATTTACCAAGTTAGGATTCAAACAGGATGAAAGACAGAATAATACTTGATTACTTAAAGATTACTTCCTTTACAATCATCCAACAAAAGATCAGTTTTGATTGTTCCTTTTTTTTTATCTGATGCCAAAGTCAGAGCATAAGTGTGAAATGATTCAAAGAAAGTGATAAATCCAATCCTAGTTTCTCTTTCATTTTTGGTATTTAAATAAGAAAACGTTAATGACTTCGTAGCACGCACCATTTCTATTTATTTTCTTGGATCAATATATTTGGAATAGTTTTCAACGATTATATGGTTTAGAAAGCATTTTCCTCGTTTTCTTGTGCCTTTGTTAATTTTCAAATTTCACAAATAGTACAAAAATACTAATTTGGCAGTTGCATTAGAAATTTAAATTTTCAATTAGTTTTTAATATTTTTTGACCTGCAGAGACTTCAAAGCAATCTTAAATTTAGAAAAATTAAGTAATTTTTAACTTTGCATTACTAAATTTAGGAAATGGTTGAAAACGCTTTGATGTGTAAGTCATCCAAGTCTTACCGTTTTTTAAACGAATGTTATTTTTAATGGAAAAGTGCAAATTTTGAAAGAAATCGATTGAATAGGCCCAAGGCAGTGAAAAAAAACTTTTTTTCCACAAATTCTACTAATTTATTACTTTTTTAATATTAAATTTTTAATTCCATGAGCTTAATAAAATATTTATATGGCATTTAAAATCTGTGCATATTTGACTTTTTCTCTTAAAGTAATTTATTAAAAGAAAAAACTCTTTCACATCGGTTTTGAAAATTCGATTAAAATTCACAAGGATTATTATAAAGAAAGATAATGCCAATTAAGGCTGATGGATGACATAATAAGCGTATTAATTGATGTAAATTGGCGAATTAAAACTCGTAAAGTCGCTGAGAGATTGAATTTGGTGAATTCAGCAATTCATAATTATTTAAAAGGATAAGGTTTATTTTCAAAGCCTTGCTTGAGTTTCTCATGATGTTCTAGTGGGAAAAAAACACATGCCGTTGCGTTGGCATCTCTCATTATCTTATGCCAGTTTTATATATATATATATATATATATATAGAAATGTTTGTCCATTTCGCTTTGGTAGTGGAGTTTTGAACATATAAGTTTGAGCAGAGCTAAATTTGTAGGCTGAAATTGTAAGGAATCTCTGAAAAATTGCCAAGTGAGTGATGACGAGTTGCAGCTCCCTTTTTAAATATTTAAAAACGCAATAACAAAATTTTTATTTAAACAGAAAATTCAAATGATTACACGTTACGGATCTAATTCAACAACTGCTATCATAAAAAAAAGCTCGTTACAAATTTATGCAAAAGCTTCTGGAATATATCTTTCAAAAAATGACATACGCATTACATTAACTAATCTTAATTTTTCAGCTTTAGCTTTTTAAAACACAAAGATATGAGTTTCTGGTTAAGTTGGAAACTTTTGAATTAAAGAAACACTTTACGATCAACATAGCACTTTTTTTGAGGGACTGATAGAACTCTTCAAGGTAAAATTGGAAATTTCTAACAATTTGCAATTTAATAATTATTTTGTAATACACAAAATAAATTATATATATCACACTATTTTTCAAATCTGAAACATATGTGTAAAATCAATAAGCCCGCTTGCTAGCGATACTTCTGATTCCTTTTTTGTTTGCAGTTTTAAGGTGAATCTTTGTTCCATTCAAATAAAATTCTTTGTATAGCCATTTTTAACGGTCACTCATAATAATTTATTTTCCGCTTTTTCTTAATTATTTAGTTGAAAAAGTATCTAATTAAATAAAATTTATCGTGATGTTATCTCGTATATCTATCGGTCTAGACACATTAGACATTAATAACAACATTGACAACATCTATTGTACTCTTTGGGTTATTTATGCTTTTCTTTTCGGGTGAGCTAGCATCCTTGACCTAGTAGGTACCCGTGATTAGTGACCACTGAGATAAAGGATCATAGTGGTCAGAGGCCCTGGGCAGCTCTTGTAGAGTGGATGGGTTGGGCGGTGTACTGACGACCCGCCTCATTAGTAAGACGCACTAGCTGGACAAATGTTTTCTTTTTTCGTCAAGATCTTTATTTTTCTTTCCCTTTTCGTCACCGATTTCCTCATCATTCTTCGTTCCTTTTTCTTTCTCTGAAATACTCGAGATGATTGCTGGACCTCTAAGAGACTGATCAAGCCTATGATTCGGGTTCTATTCCTAAAAAGAAAGAATTGATTTCTAGTAAATAGCTTGTAACAAAAAGTTTGTTAAACCAAGAACGTTCTATCGACTCGTTATTTAATAAGGCATTCTTAGAAAACACTTTATTCGTTCGAATTCTGTTTTGTATTTAACTTGAAGGTAGACAATTTATCGTCCGTAAAAGAAACGAGTATATAAAGAATACCAATTCCAAAATTATTTCTCGTTCAAAAACAAAAGGGGTAGATACTATCATGCATTTTCTGATGTGCGAGAGATAACGCTAATTTTAAAGAAGTTTATGAATTAAATTTTAAAAATATTTTTCGTTCAAGGAAAATAGGAAGATACTATCATGTATTATATGATGCAAGAGAGAAGACACTAATTTTAAAATTATTTTTGAATTGAAATTTAAAAATATTTTTCGTGCAAGGAAAATGGATAGATACTATTATGTATTATATGATGTAAGAGAGAAGACACTAATTTTAAAACTTTTTATGAATTGAAGTTTAAAAATATTTTTCGTTCAAGGAAAATGGGTAGATACGATTATGTATTATATGATGTAAATGAGAAGACACTAATTTAAAAATTATTAATAAATTAAAGTTTAAAATTTTTTTCATGCAAGGAAAATGGGAAGTTAGTGTTGTTTGATATAAAATAAGAATAATTTTAACATTACTGAAGTAATTTAAATTAAAAAAACAATTCTAACTTAAGGAAAATGGGCAGGAAGTATCGTAAAATAAATAGGTGTTATTTTTAAAAATAAAAGGAAATTAAATTTATATTATTATTAAATTGTTTGCACAAAATGGTGTCTTAATTCTTAAAATGTTAGAATTAAACAAGATTATCTTTTATTAATAATTTTACTTAATAAAGATAAAATTCCTTTTTTTAAGTCTTATACAATATAACGGTCATCAAACTTTTAATTATTAACGAAACCTTGTAGCAATGTTTAAATTCTAAAAACGTCTCAATGAGCAATATTTTACAATGTATTTTTATTAACTGTAGCTAAGCCATTAAAATTTTTTTTGAAAATTATATTTAATTAAAATATTTGGATGGGGTTAAAAAATCAAACACTGTTTGTTTAAATATTGAATTTTTTGTTTTTGAAAAAAAAATGCACAAAACTATATCTTAGGTTGGATAAACGAATAAAATTATCCGTTAATTATATTTTAGGAAAATTTCAGAATATTTTATCCGAAATCTAATCATAATGCAATAAAATTTTAAAAAGTTAAATTAAAAATAAAATAAGAAAAATAGAGGATAACAAACTAAGTGATTCATAAATTAAAATCCTTTTTGGAGATAACTTGTTAATACTGTCAAGTTTACACAGGCTATAATAATATGTTTTTTCTCCTCTTTTTGGTTTTTCGTGTCAAATAAATAGAACGTTTGTATGAACTTCCGGGCTGAAGAAAAATTCCATCGTCTAGATTAACATCATAAGGGAGAAAAAGGAATCCATCAAGTGCTTTAAGCTGTTTTTTGTAAAGTGTTTGATAAAATGTTTAAATGAAATCTAAAAAATGTTTTTTAATAATTCGTTCCAATAACGAAAGAAGATTAAAAGTTTGATCAAAATGTTACAGTGGACTACGTTAAAAATAATCGACTTCAAAACTTATGGATTGACACTGAGAAAAGACAAATTTTGTTTGAAAATATTAAAAAGTCATAAATCTGAATTTTCACAGAATTTTTCGAAACTGAATCTCTTTCAACAAAATGAGTAATTACGAATCTAGATTGCAGAAATCCAAAGTTTGTGAGAAAAAATCCTTTTAGAGTTGCAAATAAGTTCTGAATGTCTTTTGCAATCAAAATGTTTGAGATTAAAGTACAGAAAATAAATGGAAAATTCATCATATTCCTCTGTTTCTAGGAAGCATTCATCACTAAAAACTCTGAAATCCGAAAATTCTAGAAAATTATCCGCTTTCAACAAAAGAAAATTTAGTTGTGTTTTTTTATTGATGGTAAGATTATTTAGTGACACCTTATGAACAATGTTAGAATTTTCATCCTGTTATTATGGTAAAATTGCTGGCAGTAGTCTGTTCATTAAATTATACGCAAAGTTTACGATGAGTAACATTTCTTTGCCCTTACGTTTTTCAATTCATTTACAGCTGAGGTAGTTTAAAAACTTTGAATACAAAATTATTCAGTTTTGTGACCATTTACAACTGGTATGGGTTCAAAACCTTAAAATGAAATTTAACTGAACTTAGAAGTTCCATTGAAGTTAGGTTATGTTAGGTTTTTCGTTAGGTAATGAACATAATATTTAGGTTGTGTTTTGTTAAGTGAACCGAAGAATGTGGTATAATTACTTTATATAGTGGTGCCATTTATCGTCAGATTTCAGATATTTGTAGTAATTCTAACTCTTAGTGAATAATAGTTCAGTATTTTAAAAGTCCAGGGACAACAATTGAGCAATTAAATCCCCGTTCAGTCAGTCATGAGATCAATAGATTTACCCTTTCAACTAAAGTATGTATGTTGCTTCTAGGAATTAAGTGGCTTCGTACGGTGTACACACACACTGCTTACTGTAAGATTATTAAGCATCCGCTGTTGTGCTTGTCATCTGATGATGGAAAATATATCTGTGCCTGATTCTTATTGGCAGTAGCCCTAGTTAGGGCAGATAAAATTTTGATTGTATTCAGTGAAAACAATCAATAAACTATTTTTCTCACAGTTAACAGTTTCAATACTATTTTTTGTTTACTTGACTGTTTTGCAATATGCAAAAATAACGTTAAAATTAAATGTTACTATTTGACCACTTTTTACGCGAAATTTCAAAGAATGCATCCAAATCAATAAAGAATTGATTTAAACAGTGAAAAAATATAAAGCTACCATAGCCGACAAATTCACCAGGTTTGTATTCAATTTGAAATTGAAAATAAATACTAAATAAAAAGCTTAAACAAATCTCTCTTTTAGTGTATGGGTGTACTACATTCCGTTTGATTCTTGAATTGCTCTAAAACAAAATTTGTGCAAACAGTAATTCTACATTAGCTAACGTTGACAAAAAAGGCTATAAAAGATCTGTTTATATCATATTCAGAGTCAAAGATTAACCAGCGAAGCATCAACTGTCCCTAATATTAGTCAAATTTACTAATTCCTAAGTAAATATTCTATGCATAAGTTGAATTTAATCGTTGTTTTTTTTCTTCTTTATTTTCTTTAATACTTCTTTTTTTTTTTTGCCTAACATATCTGCTGTCAATTCCACATAGTACTTGCCATTTTAAGCAGTTTTTCCCTTCAAATATTAAGAACTCTAAAAATAATTTTATTTAACTTCTTTTAAACTATATAAAAATGAGTAAAAAACAGATTCCGAATATTAGAATTATTTCAGCATTTTGAACCAAAAATGCAAAACACGCTTTTTTAAAAAAAAGTTTTAGTGGCAGTAAAATGCCATATTTACCATAGCTTACCATTGCTTTTGGCAATCGTAAAGTATCGTACTTTCAAGTAATTCAAAAATTAATCATCATTTCTATGTTATAGTGTTAAAATGATTCACCCTTGCATTAGAAGCGAAATGGACTAATGAAATTAAATTTTAATTAGTGAGATATTTCTTTTCAATTAAGTTCAATTATTCTTTGATTTCAGTAGTCATATTCTTAATCCAGAAATTTAAACAAAAGATTTCTAAAGATTCTTAAAGACACTTTAAGAAAAAAAAAACTGGCGTTTTTTTTTCCTTTTCTTTTTTTTCTTTTTGATAGCATTTAAAGGCATATTACAGATCTAAACTTAGACAACAATTTAGTTTTATGTTAGTCTTTTTAAGTGTAAGCTTAATCTTTTAATTAACGATTGGTTAACTGTGTTACACTTTGCTTTTGCACTACCACTTTCTTTAACGTTCACTTTACCCTTAACTTTAAATTAATTTAGATAATTTTTTTCTGTCTTAATTTAATTTGTTTTGTTATTTACTTTGAAGTTGGTATTTAATTTTCCTCTATCAATGGCGAACAATATCCAATATCTAAACATGATTCTGTACTATTCAATATTCTCTTTTATCATGTTATCCTAATCATTTTGTTTGATGCTTGTATTATCCTTTCATTTTCGAACTCCACTTATAATTCAAATCCTTTATTTTTCCGGCACCAACTACAAATTTCTAACATCCAATTATTTTTAATTTAGTTCACTCTTCTCAATATTAACAACTTTGAATTTATAACAATTAATATTTTATCTATAACACTTAATTTTATCCTTTAAATAATTTTTCAAATAATTTAAAATATATTTTTGCTTATAGTAATATATTTTTGAAAGCGGCGTGGAAACAAAGGGACACATAGGAAACAAATGACAGTTATCATTTAAGATATTATAATAACCTAAACAAAGAATAACAAAAGAATTATGTAGTGGGTTATTTTATTAACAGAAAAGTATTTTGCATAAACGATGAATATTCAGTGAATGCAACAAAAGTATCAATAGAATTCAAAACTAGCTACAGTGAACATTATTATTCCTAACTTTTGTGAAGCATCTTTGTATTCAATTTTTTTTTCCTTTACAGATCTATAAAAATTTATAGACGACAGCAAATATTTGTTTCGATTTAGTTATACCAAATTACACCTTGATAGGTAATACATAATGTTTAATAGCATAAGTAGGTACTTTATTTTCGTCACTATAGAGCTGCAAAATGGGATATTGGCGATGGTCTCGGAAACATCTCTCAGGATAAATCGGAGACATGCCAGCACAATTTTGATCCTATAGCACACCCTCTTTGGTAGCCCGATGGCCTTTACTCGAAGAGAAGCACTTTACGGTAGAGTGGTTTAACGAGGAAACATACCGCATACCCTCAGTTCCTAGATCTATTTTACGAACACATAAACTCTTACAGACCTATTTAGAGTTAAAGAGTGGAATTCATTTTAACATTTTCCTGGTTTTAAATTTACAGCTTGTTTAGAGTGCATCTTTCTTTTTTACATATTTTACCCCTCTGACAAAATAAAAAATAAATTAATATTAAGATGAAATTTTTATATATATATATATTTTATATATTTTTATATATTTTTTATATATTTTTATATTTTTTATGTATTTTTATATTTTTTGGTANATATATATATATATGTATATATTCATTTTAAGATTTTCCTACCTATTCGCAAGAGCATCTTTAAAATATCTCTTTTCTGAGGTTTTTCCTGGCTTAGTTCCCACAAAAGAAGGAAATCAAAGAGAAAAGATTTAGGTTGTAAATCAAGAGGTTCAGCAATGTCCAACTTCAACAAAGATATCTGATATATAGCAATATCGTATTGGGCTATTGGCCAAATGCTTCTTATAGCCAAAACAGAAGAATCTCTTTTCCTTTGTTCAAAAGAAAGCACACTTCTACCAATTGATACACAAATTTCTAGTCCCTGTGAAAAACGAAAACACTTGTAAGAAAAAAAAGGCCTTTTTGCTGTTTATAGAGATTTCTTTTGCAACAAAAATTGGGATTTATGTATTGAATGACTACTGAAATACATAAAGTTTGATACTTTTGCGCCTTTTCTTTGTATTCGTTGAAAAAGAAATGGATTAAATACATAATTTTGTAAGCCTTTCTGAATTTGATTTTTATTACATGCCTTTTTTACATTTTATCAATTAAATACCCTTATGTATTGAAGACCGTGCCGTGCTTTAACTTCAAATAATTATTGGTCTATTCCACTGTGGTGGATCTCTTAGAAATTGTAATTTTAAGCAGGTTTTTTTTCTTGAATATGAATAAAATTATTATATATTTATATTTAGTGTCGAAATATTTCAGGCATAGAAATACATCTACAAAATATTTTAAATTTAGTCTAAATAAAATTATTTATTGAGCTCAGTAATAATCTTCATAACACAACAAATCTTTACTAAAAACTAAAATAAAGAGTATAAGTAAAAAAAGTTCTATGTGGTAATTAAATATGAGTTTCTGATCTCTCTACATAGAATATTTTAAAGCAATAATTAAAGAAATAAAATCTTTATTTTACGCTTCTTTTAAAAGAGCGGAAAATGAAGCGAGTGATTTCACTATTTTGTTCAGGACGCATAAAATTGTTTAATATGTTTATAAAATATTTCGATTGAAAATACATATAAATACATATAAATAATTGTGGGTATGAATTATGTATTTATTAGGTTTTAACTAATTTGGTTCTAAAATATTTGAAGCATAGTGCTAAAATACTTTTTATAAATGTCTTACTTAACTTCAAGTACGGAATAAAAAATGCTTCAAAAATTGTGAAGGCTTTATTTCTTTAATTAATTTGAAATATCATAATCAGAAAGTAAAAAACTAATATTTTTTGTTTATAAACTTTAAAGTTTTGATGCGCTATTAAAAGCAGTACTATGTTCATTAATGCATTTTATATAAACTAAGAAAATGAATATTTGACCGAATGAATCACCGCCATATTAAAGATCATTGGAAATTTTTAAACTATGTTCTTGATAATACATTGAGAAAAAAAGTATGGTCAAATCTATTAGAATATGGTAACATTTACCATATTTTTGGCTCTATAGAAACACCAAAGAGCTCGTATTAAAACGCTTTGGGAATGATTATGGTAAAATTAACAATAAAGTATGGTAAGAAATTGAGTGATTAAATTTAGTAAGTGTGGTGAAACTTGATAGTTTTATCATGATACCAAAGAATATGCCACAGATACCATTTATATGGTTAAATTCACTTTTTGCTTCGCATTTTCTAAATGTCTATTTCGATAAACGAAAGTTCCGGTAAACCGTAAGAATATGGCACACATACCATTTACATGGTCAAATTTGCTTTTTGCTTTGCATTTTTCTAAATGTCTATTTTTACAGACGAAAGTTTCGGTAAACCGTAAGAATATGGCACAGATACCACTTAAATGGTCAAATTTACTTTTTGCTTTGCATTTTTCTAAATGTCTATTTTGACAGACGAAAGTTCCGGTAAACCGTTGTCATATCAAGGGTAAAAGATATATTACTAAATGAATTGTTTTAATACCGTATATTCTGGTTTCATTAACCAAAATTATGAATTATTTTCAACAGAAATGTCATATCCTGACAGTGCGGTAATCTTACCAAAGTTTTTTTTTTTTTTATTTTCCTAGAAGAGGTCAAAATAGTCAGGTGTTCAACTTGAGAGGCTGCTCAGTAACTGGTTTTAATTTCCTAGTTAAATATCTCAGTTTTTTAAAATTCAAAAAAATAAATTTTTTATTTTTAATATAAAAGTAAAAAAAAAAGTTTTTTCAGAAAAAAAATGTCGAACAGAAAAGTTTTCGTAACGTTAAAATCATACTTCTATATTTTCTAATATCTATGTAAATTCAAATCTTTCTCATAACTTGACAAATATTCCGCGTTTAAATTATGACATTAGAGTGACTCGCGTGCCAAGAGGGAAATTCTGTCGTTTCTAAAATTTATCACATTTTGCGTGTGTTTCTGATGCGCTTATGGATAACCACTCAAAGAAGAAAAACAATTTTCGAGTAAATTTGTTTGCTGTTCGTCACCGTGAATACAACAGTGAAATAAGAAAGAAAAGTAATTTGAATCACACCTAAGTGAGTGAACCAACAAAAGTTGCATTTTAAAATCCAGGCACATTTGTATTTGCTGTAGGACGGGACACCGCAATGGCTGCTAGTACGGTTGCAATATGTTTTTTTCCCACGGTTTCTTTCTCTTCGTATACGTGCTTACAATTTCTCCCTGAAATCGACCGATGTAACTCTTTCTCATTGCTTCAGAGATCTGCGTGAGGATCTTGTCGCACGCAACATGAAATTAACAATAACTTCTCTCATCTTTCAAAACAATTATTCTCGTAATCAGATAAATAAAAAGAATTACGAAAACTATTAAAAATAAATCTAACAAAAATTAGTTTACGAAATTTATATATATATATTTTTCTTTTTGAATTACATAGCATATGTAAAATGTAATTCATACGCAATCAGATAAATAAAAAGAATTACAAAAACTATCAAAAATAAACCTAACAAAAATTAGTTTACAAAATTTATATATTTTTTCTCTTTTGAAATACATAGCATATGTAAAATGTAATTCATGGATAAAAATAAAATTTATAATAGCACCAATATATTTCCTTTCAACTTTTTAGGGAGATTTTCGGACAAGTATTTCTTAAATTTAATAACTTATTAATTCAGATAGCTTATTTTATTATAAAGTACGAAAATTATTGGCACAAACTTAAATAGTTAGTATTAAAATAAAATAAAAATCAAGTATGAATGCAAAAAAAATAGCGGATAGGACACGATGTAATTAAAAATTTATTTACAAATAAAAATTTATCCGAGCGTTATCAGTTTGCATATTTGAGAAACGTGTTCTATACACTTTTTCAAAAGGTAAAATTGCAAGAAACATCGTAGTTAATCTCTCAAATAAAAAGAATATAAAATAATAATGGAGATAGGAAAGTACATAAAACAAACAACATATGAGCTTAACTGGATGATGTGAAATAAAAATAAAGAACGGTTTAAGTTAATAAAGGTAAGGAGAAGAATATAAGTGCTTTCATCTGTAGTTTCTATAATTTTATTACAACACCTTATACGCATTCGTTTTCATTTCCACATAACGCATTTCGTATGAAACGTAGTTTTAATGCATTTTTATTTTTTTACTACTATTATTTTTATTTTCTAATGATAGAAGTATCTTATAAAAATAGATATTATGTAATATATATAATTTTATTGTACACAAATTATTACATCAATTTAGTAAAACTTTTATATTCAAAAATTTTAAATTTTAATTGAATAGGTAATAGAAATATCCTTGCATAAAATTTCAACAAAAAAAATTATTAGTTATTTGTTTTAAAACTAAACAAAGCCTTTTTCGTGTATCACTTTCCACATCTAACATTTTGTAAATTTTTTATTGTTTATCAGTATATTAAACTTCGAAAATTAGTCAATAATTATAAATTACGTTTTGCAGCACACATATATGTGATTAAAAATAATTAGTTAAATATGAATAAATTAACTTAGTTAAATATAGATTAAAATCATGAATTATGTAATTATAATGTGTGTGAAAGGATCTAAATTTAAAAAAAAATTACGTTTTTGAGCAAATAGTGTTTTTGGAACTTACTATTAAAGTCACGAAATGAAAAACCTATAATATCTGGAATTTCATATCATGACAACATTCGATTTTCGTTAGAGTCAGCATCTGATACACATAATAAATTTCAGTAGATATAAAAAGATAACAGAATATAACTATTTTTTGCTCCAATTATTATCATATTTCATAAGCATCATTATTTTGTAGATTTTATGCTATTAGCAACACATTTTTTGTCATAACCTGTTAAATTAACATTGTACACACTTAAGAATCTGCCACTAAATGGAACATCGCTTACATGATGATTACAGAAGAACGTGATAAAACAGAACATAACTAATAGTTTGCTCTTATTTTTATATTATTTCATGCAACATATAATTAATACTATTAACTAGTATACTCCATGTTATTACCCATTGAATTCATCTTACTCCCTGTTATGAATTTCAAAGAAAAAATGGTTAAATAAGAATTTATTTGATTGCCATTTTACCATATTCAAACAAAGCATTCAAATAACCATAAACAAAACGACATTCAAACTGTTAATTGTGAGAAAAACCGCTTAATAACTACTTTTACCCGATACGGTTAAACAACCAGAATGTTATCGCACCAACTAGGACCGCCTAAGGAAGCCACGGAACTCCTTACAGATGGATGCATATTATACATGAAAGAGCTAATTTATAAATTTCATAACCAACAGAAAGCGGATTCGAGTCCCAGCGTTGATACCACAATATTTCCTCTATTACTTGCAGCACGTAAAGAGTTTCCAGTATTCTGCACTCCTCAATTCGAGACTCTGAACTATTAGAATATCGTACTCTCATCCAGGCATAGATGGCAGCACCATAAATCTGCTTAACACGAAAAATCTTAGCATTTTCATTTCCAGTATTTCCATCATTTTGAAACCATGCTAGATGTTAATGGCTAAAAAACAGTACAGCTTTGTATTTGCAGTTTTTTAACCATACTAGTTATAAACGGTTTCAAAACCGTAAAGGTAAAATAACGTTCTTCACCTCAAAGTTTACGGTTAATTGGATGGGCAGACTACTACCAGTTATTTTACCATAATTGAAAATATCGAATTGAATGAAAATTCCAACAGTGCGTATAACTAAGAAACTTTTATCAATAAACTGAAATTTCCGTTCTACTTTAAATAACTTCTATATTTTAATGGATATATTTTAATTTACTTCTTTTACCTCCATTATTATAAGTTTTACAAAGTTCAGAAAACATTTATTTTTCTTAATAAGTTAGTTGCATCAAAATACTTAGAAACTTGGCTTTTTACTTCTTTGAGAAGCCTTAAAAGAATAAAATGGAATCTATTCTCAGAACAAAATATAACGCTCGAAGCTTTAAAGATGTACTGCTATATCAAGTGTCTGAAACAATAATTCTCTTTTCTGAGAAATAATGATTGCTCTAAAAGAACAAACAGAAACGTTATTTTAATGTTATTATATCCCAGAATGCGTTTCTCTCCTCAAGAATTTAATATAAAGGGCTTTCAGACCAACAACGTTATTATATTTTTGTCACTCCAAGTAGTTTCGACAACTCTTTTTAATGGTGTAAGATTTTCAAAACAAAGCGTTTTCTTATTGTTGAAAACAATGTTGTCAATTCCTTTTTCAGCTTGTTTCTGAAGTAAAAGAAACTTTGTCATTTTTGTAAAGCTGTGAAAGGCACAAAAAAAGCAGTTAAGTGATAAAAAGTTTTTTTTCTTACTTATTTATCTAAGAAAAAAATATTCCCACTCGTTTCATATCCTTGTCACGATCTATTACTGAAATGATAAAATATGAAATGACACAGCATTTTTCGAAAAAGGCTATCTGATAAAAACTACTAGTGAGGAGATAGTTAGTGTTTTGACTCCTCTCTTTTCTGACAGCACAACTTTTCTACACATTTTAAAAAAAGTATTAATATTATTGATAGGTAAATAATAGTTTTAGATTACATATATCTACTTTTTTTATTTGATTCGTTTTAACCTGATCACGAGATTCAAAAGAAGCACAAACTGCAAGATTCTACTTACTAAACTTACGTTTTCTTGCTAATACAAGATGCAGTACTAGAATACCAAACTAAAATCACGTTCGTCTGCTAACAAGCCAATAGAAAAAATCATGTCTCATATCTGATGTTCTGGGCCTTGAACTGAGCGGGTTAAATAATTTGATTAAAACTACATTGTTAAAATTTTCCTTCAAAAATTATGGTAAAATAACTGGCAGCTGTCTGTCCATCCGATTAACCGTAAAGTTTACGAAAAAGATAATTTTTTTCCTTTATGGTTTTATTACCATTTTCAAAAATATGGTTATGAAACCATGAATCCAAAACTATACTGTTTTTTAACCATTTACAACTAGCATTTTTCAAAAGCGTAATAATTTTTTAACATTACATAGAAGCTCGGCTCTTCGTAAGGTAATGGGCATTTGGAGAGTGCCGGACACTAGAAATTCTTCAAGTGTTGAACGGATTGGAGGAAATATTGCAGTGTCAACACTGGGACTCGAACTTCAGTTCTGACGGTCACGAGACGGTCATAGCCCCCTCGGTAAGCAGTTACAAAGAACTTAATAGCTTCATTAGGTGGTTCTAGTTGGTGCGATAAAATTCTGGTAGTTTAACCGTATTAGATGAAAGCAGTTAATAAACAGTTTTTCATAAACTTAACAGTTTGATTACCATTTTATTTACGGTTATTTGACTGTATTGATTAAATATGGTTATTCTCAGAAATTTCTAACAGTGTACATTTCCTTACTTATTAAAGCAGATGAATAAATAAATTTCAAAAAATATATTTTTACAAAATATTGCAGTTGTAGATAAAAAATATAAGAAAATATCTAGAAATTAATTTTACACATGCACACATTCTGAACACAAGATAATTAAGTGAATATTTCTTACCTATGAAACTAGTAAAAATGATACATTAAATTCACTTGCATTATCTTTTCTATTTTTCTTCGCGAATTCGCTAAATAAATTTGGATTCAAAATTTAGGAATCAAAAGTTTATGTATTAATAACTCATTTATTGACATCATTTCTCTAATAGTTTAAGTTATTTTCTTATTCAATAAGTCAATAAAACAAAGGTTCAAAAATATTAATAATTATAAATAAATTTCGTGCTTAGTTATAGTATAAATAATATTTATAATGATATCGAAATAATTTTCATAAGATCAAATCTTCCAAATTTTGACTCACCAGAACAGCCCGGGTGAAATCAATCCATTTTCGTTAACGTTTAATTTAATTTTAAATGAGAGACAAACGGAATGGTGTAATTTCAAGTCGTTTCAGAAGTTTTTAGACAAACACTAAGTTTTCTAACAAACTTTTAGCTTCATTTAAAAACAAGTATAGCATTTAATTAACTGGTACTATATAGTATTTCTATTAATAGGGAATGAAGTTTAATTTGACTCTTATTTCAGTAAATGGAGAAATTTTACTGGAACATATCCGGATCACCACACTGCTAGAAAAAAAGTTATTATTATAAATTCAAATAATAATTAATACAACACTCTTCTTAACAGATGCCTTTGTTTGACATTTTTAAATACGTTTACCGCTAACCAGAAGGAAAAAAAAGGAATCTGATATGCAAAATACCTTTTGGTTTCTAATTAGTCCACTTATTTAATCGCATTATCTGGAATTAATGGAAATTTTCACGCGCTTTGTCAGAAAATTTGCATACAAACAAAGAAAATTTGAATACAAAGTGGAGATACTAATGCATATATTTCGGAAACAGTCAGTATTAGGTGAAAATGATTCATTTCACAGAGAAACAAATTCTGGTAAAATTACCGTACCGTGTGTTTGCGGCATGTCCATCATAAAAATCATAATTCTGTCTAATAAAACCAAATTATGCGACATTTAAACCATTCATTTCATAAATCTTTAATTCAAATGGTAGCTGCTTATCAAAAATTGTTTTTATTACCACACATTTAGTGAAAAATACGGAACTGAAAAGTGAATTTAATAGAATAGATGATTTTAATGCCAAAAGTAAATTGACAAAAATTACTAAATTTTACGATATTTTCTCAATTTTATCACGTTATATTTTGTTAATTTAATTAAAATAATTAAAATAATTACCAAAGCACTTCGGTTAAATTTATCAAATATTTTGGTGTTCACATGCAGCCAAAAACAAGGTAAATTTCATTTTTCCGTAATCTGGTGACCATGTTATTTTTTCTCAGAGCAAAATGGCACCCAAAATTCTATTTGTTTCTGAATCCACCTGGGAAAGCCATACATTATTACCATTCATTATATCCACATAGTATTAGAGATATTTTTTCGAAATGTTGTTTCTTTGTAAATAAAAACAATTTATTAAGCACTTCTAGCGTACATACGTACGTATCGTACTCGTGTACATATGACACGCGTGCTAGGCACTCTATTACTAAGCA
Organism: Parasteatoda tepidariorum; assembly: GCF_043381705.1. NCBI lineage: Eukaryota > Metazoa > Arthropoda > Arachnida > Araneae > Theridiidae > Parasteatoda > Parasteatoda tepidariorum. The sequence goes on along the minus strand of NC_092215.1, from coordinate 11,081,473 downwards.
CTACTTTCTCATTAAAACACGAGAGAAACCATTTTTTAAGGAAAACATTCAATTGGAATTTCGGAAAAAGTCGGAACTAAAGCTCGATGAATTTACATACAATTTCATATATCATCAATTAGCAGTTTTGTTCTCTATACAAACAAAATTACAACTAAATGCTTATTAGTATTCCGCAATAGATACCCATTAGGTGTTTATATAAGGTGTTTTTTAAATGTTATGATATTTCAAATAATTATATTTCAATAAAAGTACTTCCATATCATTTAGAGTAAACAAAGCTTTTTTTTTTTTTGAGCAAAGAATATTTTTCGAAATTTGTCCAACTGCATTTCCATAATCAATTTCTTTTGCGATCTAATAATTGGTAATATACTTTCTCGTATTTTAGGAAATATTATTTTTTGACATAAAAGTTGTTGCAGTTCATTTACGTCGCACTAGAGCTACACAATAGGCTATTGGCGACGGTCTGGGAAACATCCCTGAGAATGATCCGAAGACATGCCATCACAATTTTGATCCTCTGCAGAGGGGATGGCACCTACACTTCGGTAGCCAGACGACCTACACGCGAAATCGACCACTTTACGGTAGAACAGTTTAGCGAGGACCAATACCGCACACCCTCGATCCTTACGCAGACTGATTTAAGTAGTCACCCACCAGCACACTGACCGCAGCCAGTGATGCTTGACTTCGGTGATCTGCTGGAAACCGTGTCTTAACTATCAGTCCACTGCGGGACTTTGTAAAAAAAGGAAACACCAAGTGTTTATGAATCTCCAAAAACGAATACGTTACAAGCGTTAAATTAGCATGAGCTGAAAATATTAAGTGCTAATAGTATTGAATTAAAATGTGTTAAAAGTGTTTAATCAAAATGATTACATAAATGAAATTGAAAAAAAAAATTTCTTAAAAACCCGAAAATAAAAGTTTTGAGTTAGCATATCCCTCATATAAAATGTGTTAAAAGGTTTTGAATTAGAATTGTTGCTTCGCGGTTTCATTTACAAATCTTTCTCACTGGGGAAGACTCAATGGCAAATAACTTCCGTGCACTTTTTAAACACTCTTAACATGCAAAAAAAAAAATTAAAAAATAGTTTCGATTTCATTTCTTTCTAGAAAACACAATTAACGAGCATTAATAAGATGAAAGGTTACCCAAATGTATTTCTAATAATTTTTTTTTCAAAAACTGTAGAAGACAAGAGGAAATTCCTAATTGAAAAGCGGGTCATATTACAAGGAAAAGAAGGAAAAAAATCTTCCTAAACCCATTACGTGTTTTTATTCCTTTCCACAGATGATGAGGAAAATACTGGCTCGGTGAAGGGAAAAAAACTCTTTACACTCCTCGCATATTACAAAGATTTTTGTCTTCTGCTCTCTACCATCTGCTACCACTGTTCTGAATTGCAAAATGTATTCTGTATTTTTTTTTTATTCTTAACTCTTCTCATCTTCCTTTCTTATTTTTTTTTTCGCGTAAAGAAAGGGTGGTGCAGCTAAAAATTTTGATGTATTTAAAAATGTACGAAAGTTTTTTTCTTTGTTGAACGTACGCTAAAATAAGTCTTTTTTTTTTAGCAAAGAATGTTTACATTTTCTGCTTGTTCGAGTTGAAAACCCGCATCGGAAAACGTCTTCGAAAGGGCTGAGATAAAATTGAAGGGATTAAGTTATAGTTTCAAACTATTCTTAAAACTTATTTTAAAAACTAATTTCTTATTCGTAAAAAAAAATATGTTTTATTTACTGTGCATAAGCTGAAAATGTATGGAACTCATAAAATAAGTTAAAAATATAGAGAAAACATGGAAAATAATAAGGAGTAATGAAAAGAAAAATTATTAAAATAAAATATTTCTAACATATTTTATAAAAAATTTATTTTAAAAAATATTTAAAATTTTTTTAAAATTATATTTTAAAATGATTTAAAGATTTTTTTGCCTTTAAAATTTTTAAAAGACAGTAAGCATTTGTCAAAGTAGTTTATAATAAAAAGCAAATAAATCAAAATTAAAAACAAAACGAAAGAGCATTTTAAAGAAGCAAATTTACTTTCTGATTCTAAATGCATTTCTCTTTTTAAGCATAGTTACCAAGTTTTTTTAAACCCTCATCATACCTTACAACTGGATTTAAAAGACCCTCTTCATGCAAACATGCGGCCTGCTCTATTAACCAAGAGAGCACAGCCGTTTTCCGGTATTTATTATCGTTGTAGTCATTGCCCCCAAAATGATGTTTGAATTGTCGGAAGAAAGGAAAAGCACTGAGTGCAAGGTCTGGACTGTAGAGAGGGTGAGTCCAAAACTTCCCAAAAAAAAGAGTTAAAAAAAGCTGGGATCTGAGCTGCGGAGAAAGTCATTGTCATAGAGTAGCAAAATTACCCGCCAGAGTAGCAGGGGATTTCGCTACTTCACAAATAGTAACTTTGTAAATCTACCAGTCAATGTATGCAGCAGGCAGGGTTTTTGAAGACTAAAAATGTATCACTGACCATATCTCGTGCGTGGCTGGCGAGCTGTTAAATTTTAACATTTTAAAGACACAGAATGAACCGTAGAGTTTACCTACACAGCTGCGATTAAGTACAGTTGTTCCCAAAGAATGCCAGGGAGCCGCGATGGCTCAGGGGATCGAGCGTTCGCCTTCCAATGCGGCGAACTAGGTTCAAATCCCAGTCGAGACGAATTCCGCATCCAGTTTGCACCGACCACAGTGCTGATGTGAAATATCCTTAGTGGTAGACGGATCATGGGTTAAAGTCCCCTTGCAATCAGCCTAACCGAGATTATAGTGGTCTTCCTGTTCATGTAGCGCAAATGCGGGTTAGCTCCATCAAAGAGTCTTCCACGATGGCAAATTTCTCTCAATACTCGATCCAGGAGTTCCCTTGTCTTCTGGATTAGGTTCAAAATTACAAGGCTACGGAATTGTCGTAAACCCATGAAATTGGGTCGGCTGTTCAACGACGGATATAAAATAAAATAAAAAAAGAATGTCAGGACACGACACAAGCACTCATTGCAACGTCACCTATTAGTCCACGCAACAAACTGCCCTTACTCACTCATATTTCTTGACAACCCTTGTATTTCTGGAAGTAACGTTGATATTTGCGTAAAAAATGAAGACAATAAAGGATTTTTAACCCCATTCTCAAAACTCGTTCTAAAAAAAAAATATATGAAAAAATATTTTGCATAGTCATTTAATTATATTTTGTATATTTGTAAACATTAATACCGTACAGTATCACCTGATAATTAAGATTTTACATAAAATCTTATAGTGTGTCTAATAATTTGGCCTCTATATCTCTACATTAATAATTATAGTTTAATAATCCTATAGAGGAGAGTCGGGTAGCCCCGCCCACTTTATGAGTATTGCTTATATTTCTGTATAATATTGAGTAATAATCAGTATTTTTGTATGTTTCTATTGTTTTATCATCTAATTAAATAATGCAAAAAGGATAAACCAAAAAAGAATAGTTTAACTTAAAAAAATAGAAATTTAAGAAATCTGACTACTGTATTCAACATATTTTCAAAACTATTGTTTACCATGTTACCAGCTGCATAAATGCTTGAAACTTTGAAAATAATCTTTTTTAATATAACAATTAATGCCCCATTGACTGCAAAAAATATTCTGTACATATGAAAATGACAGTGGGCGGGGGTATCCCCAGGGCAGGGGTACCCGACACTTCCCTATATACTTTTATTGATTCAGAAAATGTAAAATAAATTGTATTCTATAGTTTTGTTATTTGAATTAGCAAAGAAAATTACTTTTTGGCATTTGACTAAAAAAAAGCAATTTACATTTAAACAAAATCATAACTAGTAAATAAATAAAGGCGAATAATTTTTGTAAATCCGAAAATTTCTCTTAAATTTTTTGCTTAATATTTTTCGTTTCAGTTTTGCATAATATATGAATATTTCGTGCATTTAATGTGCTTACACAAAAGTGACATGCCCTTTTCATTCAACATAAAAAACATAGTTTTAAAAAACTTTATTCTATCAAATTATTTCCTCTTTAAAGTTTTGAGAATGTTAGATTTTAAATGTGGGAACGTTACTAAATTGCTGATTGGTGATAAAATGGAGCGAAATTTATTTTTCAACGTTCATCAGAAAACAATTGCTCCTTGTATTGACATCAAGCACATATGTCAAGTTTGATTTAAGAACTCCAACTCATCTCAATGTGGTTAAAATTTCTATTGAACATCCATTCTCCCTTTACTAGAACATCCATAAAATTTCTATTGAAGATATTGAACATCCATTAAAATTCTATTGAACATTCCAATCCATTTGGAAATAAATGATGCTTATGCTGTTATGAAACGTATGAAATTTGTAATATCAGCCAACATAGAGTGCCAGTTAAGATTTAATCCTTCTAGTTCATTGGAAAGTGCTCAAAACTTCGCACGGAGAAAAATATTCTAGTAAAATTTCCATACTTTATGGTAAAGACATTTCTGGAAATAGCAATAGAGTAATTCTGGTAACAAAACCAAAATATATAGTATTTAAACCATTCATATAGTAATTTTCATATGGTAATGGTTAACCAGAAATTCTGGTTTTAAGACATTCTAGTTCTTATTACCATATATTTAGAAACAAGTACATAACCAAAAAGTAAATTTAATTGAAAAAATAGTTTTAAACCCGTTCTCTGAGACATCGTAATAAAATCATGACATTTTAACACATTTGCGTAGTAAATTTTACCATATTATGAAAACTTTTACCAGCGGTAAGTTTTATTGGGTAATAAAACTGCTCCAATATTTACATACAATTGCCAAGAATTGGCAATAACTTCTGGTATCATTGTACACAGGTAAAAGTTTTGTCTAACTTGTCGGAAGCCACACAATATCATGTTTCTGAAATGTTGTCTATAGTGAGATGTCCATATGAGTCACGGAATCAAATTTTCGATATTTAAGATAGAGATGTATATTTAAGGCAAGTTTATTTCTGAACAAATTTTCATTACTTTTGTATGTAAATTATTTAACTCCATACATTCTGCTATCATCACGAACGCGTCGTGTTGATCTATACACATAACAAAAATTTATCAAATCAAGCTCATCAAATAACCAAGCTTAAATCAAGCCTATCAAATAATTATGTATTAAAAAGTGCATCCATGTCATCATAGTTCTAAATAAATATAAAAAACTTGTTTGAAAGGTGAATATGAATTTAACAATTGGTACTTATGTTTTTGTATATGAATATGACTTATTACTCTGAATAATTTGAAGTTAAAATTTATAATACAGTTTATTTATGTAATTGGCGTATTTTTTAAATTCTCAATCAAAAATTGAAAATATTTAATATTTACTACTAATGGTAAATCTAAAATTGGGGACACAGTGATGAATTACAAACCAAAGACGTCACCGAACTCCATCTTACGACGAATTTTGAATCATTTATGTAATTTCTTTTTTTCTAAAATTGCAAGTTTTATCAAGGTTTAAAACCGCTTGGTAAATTAATTTTAAAAACTTTATACTTTAGTACAAATAACAAATGAGTTATTATACTAAAAATTAAAGCATTTTCTGAGAATTTGTCTATTTCAAATAAATATTAAATAAAAATTTTTGTTTCTTTTTTTTAACATATTATTGTTTTCTGCATTTGAAATATAAGAATTATTCAAACATAGAAAGGAAAGCAGAACATCGGAGAGCTGTACTCGATATAATTGGCTACCTCAGACAAATAAATATTAATTAAATCCTTTCTTAAACTACTTTCATCGGTATTGCTTGATGTTTCTCGATTAAAATATTAAGTTTAAGCATAGTGCCCTTTGACTTTATTACAATTCAGACTAATTGAACAGGTACATTTTTCAAATTTGCAAGTCAAACCATGTTATTTTTTTTAAAACATTAAATAGATATCCTTAATTTGGTTCATTGGTTGAACTGGACAGAGGATATTTCCCGAGTTGATGGTTCAAGTTTAATGGATTTCTCAGTTTAATAGAAACAATGGTTTCGTGATTGTGTTTTGATTAACTATTTGTGGAATTTATTTATTGTTGCCAAGAGAATTTATTAGTTTGGCAAACATGAGAAAATTTAAATGTTTTTTTTGAATAAATGTTTTTTATTCATTTTTTAAAAAAATTTTATTCGGAAATATACTTGATACAGGAGTTTCCTTGTCTTCTGGACTGGGTCCAAAATTACAAGATCACGGAGTTTAACATTCGTAGTCGTAAACCCAAGAATTGGGTCGGCTGTTCAACGATGGATATAAAATAAAAATAATTTCCAATTGATTGCTGCAAAAAATAAGAAATTCATTTAATAATCAAAATGTAAGTTCACATTGAATTCAGAAGGGTTTTTTCTCCTTTTCTGTAATACTGCTAAAAAGAACGGGATATTATCTCGATATATTAATAAGAGTTTAAAAAAAATGACTCTGGAGGCCCTGTTACAAAGCCCCGGAACTAATATGATTTCCGGGGATTTAATATCAATAAGTAAAGGTGATTTTTCTAATTTTATGCTCTTCACATATTTAATGTTTTTTCCGATACTTGAGTTTGAAGTTTCATAATAAGAAACATTTTATACCACTTTCAAGAAATGAAAGAAAAATAAATGGAAATATGTACATGGCTTTCAAAAAATCAATTCAGATTGTTGGAAAAAAATAGCGACTTTTTTCCCCTACCCCCATGCATGTCGCAGACGATGATGGCCAAAGAAAAGGGGTGATGCGTGGTGGAAAATGGCTCTCTTATCCATTTCACTACCTCGTTATCTCAAACATTTTCGGATATCTGCATATGCGATAGATTTTCGATGGCTTTATTCCAAAAACTGATGGAAACACTCTGTTCCGATGTTTAATGATCGAATCCATGATTTCAACGAAGGAATATCATTGTAATTTTTATCCTTATACTCATTGTTTTAATATTTTTTTCTCTCCATAACAAAAAGAATTTTTATATAAGCCTCTTTTAAATTTTTACCTGAATGATTGCTATGAAAAAGAGAGATTTCAAATTTAAGCGCATTAAGTTTCAATTCAACCAATTCAGAAAGTATAAAGTATAAGTATAGTGTAAATGAGTATGAAATTTTAAAAAGAGGAACTGGCGCTTTCAAAATTCATCGTTTTTATACACTGTTAAAATTTTCGTTTTAAAATTGTGGTAAAATAACTGGCAGCTGTCTGTCCATCCGATTAACCGTAAAAATTACGGTTATGGTTTTGAAAACATTTACAAAAAATACAGTTATAAAACCATGAATACAAAACTATACAGTTTATTTAATCATTTACAACTAGCATTTTTCATAAAAGTAAAAACTAATTAATTATTTAACTAGACATAGGAGCTCGGCATTCCGTACGGTAATAGGCATTGGAGAGTGCGGGCACAGGAAATGCTTAATGTGTTGCAGGGAATAGAGGAAATATTGTGGTGTCAACACTAGGACTCGAACTCCAGCTCGGCCGGTTATGAGATTGACAGATAAGCCCGCTCGGCTATGATGTGTACTCAGTTGCAAAGAATTAAGTAGCTTCATTAGGTGGTTCTATTTGGTGAGATAAGATTCTGGTTGCTTAGCCGTATTAGGTGAAAGCAGTTAATAAACAGTTTTTCTCAAACTTAACAGTTTGATTACCATTTTATTTATGGTAATTTGACTGTTTAAATTAAATATGGCTAAATAACCATTCGCTAAATTGTTATTTAACCATTTTTCCGAGAAATTTCTAACAGTGTAAAATAGACAAGGTATAAGTTCGGGAAATGTATAGAGCAAAGTTTCTAAAGCTATTCAAATTTTAAACTAAAAAAAACGAAAATAACAAACATTTTGCAAGTGATGTTAAGAATCAGCGGATATACTGTCAAATTACAATAAAACACTTTACATGCATTCTTTACAGTGAAACTACAGTAATTTACTATATCTCCTTTTCAGTATTTGGTTTCATGTAGTACAAAAAATGAAAATACTTTAAATGAAATTAAAGAGCTATATATTTTTATATTGGAAGAAAATGTTGGAACGCACAGATTTTTTGAAATTTTTAAAACATAACTTCTCTAGCGTTAGTCACTGTTCACATCTGTATTCTGTGTTGTATCATTGCTTTAAAATAAGCCTTTCATGTTTAACATTTTAATATTTACTGTTTTTATATCATACAAATAACACTTTCTTGTTTCGTAGTTTTGCCTATTATGAGATTAAGAAGCATTTCAGAGCATGATTTTTCTGTTCATATTCCTAAAACATGAGTTAGTAAAGAGAGATTTTTTTAAATCTTTATTTTGTTTTTCTATCACTAAACTGAGCAAAAATATAATCAAAACTCTCAGAATGTGGTGAAATTTACTGTGTTTTCTGGCTCTATATGAACACCAAAAAAAACAGCAATTATTATTGTAGCGCTTTGGTAAAAGTACACATAAAATATGATTTTATCAGGATTAATTTAAAAGAGTCTATAATTTAAACATTTGCATGAATACAGATAATTTTAGATACCGGAAAAATCAGTTTAACAACCTATATTCCATTTAGTAAGCGCTTGCTAGCTTTGTTTTTTGGTATATTATTTTATTTCATTTTTTTTCAAAATAAGCTAGAAGATATCTTCTGCACAGTCAGAATTTCCATTTCAAAACTACGGTAAAACAGCCAGCAGCAATATGTCTATCTCATTAACCATAAGGTTAACGGTACAGAATTTTTTTTTTTACCATTTCGGTTTTGACCATTCCCTTTACAACTAGTTTATTTAAAAAGCCATAAATTCGAAACTATTCGGCTTTTTAAAAATTAAAAACTAGCAGAGTTTTAGAAACGTAAAAAAAGAAATTTAACCGTGAATAGAAGCTTGGCTTTCCGTTAGGTAATGGGCATTGGAGTGAAGTTGTGGTTGAGTTGTGTTTCATCTAAGGAACAGTGTAATTGTGCTTAATTAGTTGCTTCGCGTTCTAAGAAAGGGGAAATACTGGACGTTCTGTGTTAAGCAGTTCTATGATGCTGCATTTTTTGCGTGAGTAAGTATTGTATTCTAATATTCCAGGGTAACAAATTGGGAAGTGCAGAGCACTTAGAAATCTTCATGTGTCGAAGGGAATGGAGTATATATAGTGGTGTCAACGCTGGGACTCAAATTCTCGCTCTTTCGGTCATGAAATTGACAAATTACCCCTCCGGGCTATAACATGTATTTAGCTGCAAGGAACAAGTGGCTTAATTAGGTGGGCCTAGTTTGTTCGATAAAATTTGTTGATAAAATTTGATTGTTTAATCGTATTAGTTGATGGCAGTTAATAAGCGGTTTTTCTCACAATTAATTGTTTGAATACCATCTTATTTATGGCCATTTGGCTGTTTTGTTTGAATTCGGTAAAATGGCAATCAAATAAATTGTTATTTAACCATTTGTTCTGAGAAATTTCTATTAGTGAGCAATGCTTATTCAATGGGTAATAACATAGAATATACTAGTTAATAGTTTAAAATATTAAGAGAAAGCTATTAGTTATGTTCTGTTTTCTTACTTTCTCCTGTAATCATTATGTAAAAGAAAACAATTAATTAAATTTCAATTTAACAATTTTCTTCTAGAAATTTCTGACAGAGTGCTCATTTTTAAAAGCATGAAAAAGCGTATTTGTTAATATACAAATGTTTGAACAAGACTAAACCAAATCAAAAACTTAACGATTACGTATCCAAAACGAAAGGATAATTTAAAATCACCTTGCAAAACATTCAATAAATAGATACAACACAAAAAAACTTTAATAAATAAGAATTATAAAACCCAATATCTTAGCGATTGTGTTTCTTTAAAAAATATCTTAACTTGAATCTATATTTTAGCTTAAGAGAAAGATACTATTTTAGCGCTTTTATTCTAAGACAAGATCTTCAGCAGTTATGATAAGATGACAGCTATTTTCTGTTTTTTCTTGAGTTTATCTGAAGGGAAAAAAGAATAAAACTACAATCTGAACATCTCCAGTATGGTGTCAGCCTTTAAGAACAAATCTGCAGCGTATATTGTGGCATTATTTATCACTCTATATATCTTAGTAGAGCATCAGAATTATAATGTTCACTCAATATGAATGTTAAAAACTTAAGAGATCAATAATGTTGAGTAGCTTTTAATATTAATTCATTAACACAAATTTTATGAATATTTAACTCTCTCTTTTTGTGTCGAAAAGATATTACATTATATTATATTATATTATATTATATTATATTATATTATATTACATTACATTACATTTGATTACATTACATTACATTACATTACATTACATTACATTACATTACATTACATTACATTACATTATATTATATTACATTATATTATATTATATTATATTATAATATAATAATACATTAATCATAAAAATAAAATTTGTTCGTTGGTCAAACCTACACACAACACAGAGAGAATTCTAAGATGAATTTCAAATTGACTTAACATAATATAAATGAATTGAAATTAAATATTATAAAATGATTTAATATACTTGACACATATATAAATATTCAAACATAGTTATTTGTAATTAACAACTAAAACATACACACATTTTGAAAAGGTGATTTCGTTTTGCTTTGTTTTATGCTGGATGAGAGGATATCTTGATCACATTCATGTTATCTTGTATGCCAATGTAGTGGCGTTATCGAAAACGAGCGTTTTTGGAAGCGAAAATAATTATCATATGGTGTGAATGCGCTGAGATTGGCTTACGATTTTTCAAGTTTTGATGTTTTGACCATACAAGATTTTTTTTTAAATTTTTATCACTTCCAAAAACACCAATGTTGAGAGCTTGAAATATAAAGAAATGCCAAATCGAATATCGGATGTGGCTTGTTTATAATCTGTAATGATCTGGCGAGAGTTTGTTGTCAGTTTCAGCAATTTAACAGAAAATACAAAAAATAGCTTTAAATAGGTGTGCATGCATTTAGTTGCGTAATAAAGACTTATTGCACAACAAAAATTCAGATAATTTAATTTTTTTAATCTGTGAGAACTGTATGAACAGATTTTATAATTTTTATTTGGTTTCGTTCTGTTAAGCATAGTGCAAGTTTTGCTGAGATTCGCTCTGTAATACGCGGTTGTATGATTTACATACTAATTCTATTTTAAGAATCAGTACATATTTGCATTCAAAATTAATAATTCTTATATTTTACACTGTAAAAAAATTGCCTGTATTTAAACACCAAAAATGGTATCAACTACTTTATAACTGAGTAGTGTTTTATTAAGTGTTCCACTGCACCAAAACCAAGGATAATTCTTGGTATAGTTAAACACCTAAAATGATCTTTTAGATTACTTGGTGTAAAGCAACTGCCAGCATGTATGTTATATGGTAACGCAAATGTTTATAAATGCAGTATGATATTGATACTCATAAGAATCAATAAATTTATTTTTACGATACAGTATAAAGTAAGAATCATAAATTTGATGATTAAACCTATGCCCCTGAATTAGAAATGATAAATTTGAGATGCATAAACAATATTATATGCATCATAATTCATCATAGATTTAGGATGCATGAATACAATATTTCTCAAAATAAAATTTGTTCATTAATCAAGCGAACCCAGAGCACAGACAGAACATTAATATGAATTCGAGCGAAACCAAAATGAGGAGAAAGTAAATATTTTAAAATTAGTTCATACAATTGACAGATTTATGTAAATCTTTTAAGATCATAAATGTCATTATTATACAGCTAAAATCATACCTGAACATTCTAACAGTTTATATGGGCAGTCAAATCAATACGACAAGAAGATTTGAATTACTTGGCAAATAATTGACTACAATCAATAGTCTTGATAATTAGTAACGAGGATTGAAATTTACTTGGTATTAAATATGCAATGACCAGTTTGTCTATTCAATCCGGTAAGAACTCACATAGAACACTTCATGTAAACAAACCACCATCTTGGCCAACATATAGTGAGTATCTGCATAATTATTCGGCTTTAAATTTCTACTGAAGGTCCAAAAGCATTTATCATACACTTACGTACCATCATTTCACAAAAGAATTCAGTTTGAAAGTATAAATATGCACTAATTATTTGTCACACTAACGAAGCTTGAAGTGTGTAACAAAGCTTGATTCGTTAGTATCTCGAAGTTACACAATTATTAATGCAATTTTTAGGGTTTTCCAACACCGAATTTAGATAGATAGTAAATCACATTTTTATTAGTGTAAAGCAGAGATAATTTTGGATATATGTCTGTTTCATATTGTAGTATGTTTAATAAATAGTATTCAAAAAATACTAATTGTTTACCCATATAAAAGTTTTTAATTAAACGTAAATTAAAAAATATATAACTACATAAATAAATATAATTGCATAAAATTCTTTTAGATATCATGCGTTATCAATGTATGATATGTAGATAAGTATCAAATTAAATGTGCATAGTATTACCTTGAGGCCGGATCTTTCTGTAAATGCAATTTCTAATAAATGCACAGCTTAGAAGAAAGTAAACTCCTACATGATGAAAATTGCGATAAACCAAACTTTATTATTATTCTTTAATTGTTTACAATTATTGTACAAAAATAATATTTTTTTTTGCATTTTTTTATTGGAAGAAATTTTAAGGTGCATTTTTTAACACTTTGGACTTGATAAAAAAATCCAATAAACTTAAATAATAAGATATTTATGTTTCTTATAACTGTCCGAAAGGTAAATTGTATTAGATGGTATTTAAAATTTTCTTCTAAAGAGAGTAAATCAGTTATATTTTTATATAGACAATCATTTTTAAAAGCCTAAAAAATCGTGAAATAATATTTTCTAAGTGATAAAATATTGCCTGATATTGTACAGTATATAGGAAGTAAGGATATGAAAATATTCTTGGGAAATATCTCGGGTTTTATAAATAAAAATTAAAAATATAGAATTATAAAAATGAAAAGTATGCATGAGAAATCTAGGAAGTGTGAATAAATTTGAAATTTAGAATGTAATAAAGATGAATTTGATGTTTACCTCTTTGTTGCTGACATGCATTTTATGCCATCTGTTTATGCTTTATGATATTGTAGATATTGTAAGGAAAAATTTTGTTTCTCAAGCTTCACATTGTTGAATTTAGATTAACTTTTTCTTCATGCCCATGCATACGTAACGAGGTGTGCTAATGATAATCTGAAATGATTTTAATTTGGTTCTCTTTATTTCATTTGGAATTTATTTGAAGACTTTGTTGGATATTAGAATTTTGAATGAACTTTACATGAAATTAAGATGAATATCATGAAATAAAACTGCCGAGTCTCAATGTTCTTTTTAATGAAATATTTGTTAAAATGAAGTTTTAGTACAACAGTTTTGAGAAAATTGTCCCATATGGTCTCACTAGTTTATGCAGAGGAGCTGTCAAAATTTGTGACTCACAATGTAACATTTTCAAGATACCGTGTGACAAATTTAACAAAGAAACATTTCAAATACTAAATCTCATAAAGATATAATTTCATTTGCAAAAATATTACAAAATATTAAATATGGATGATATGGATTGTTCTATATAATATTTTAGAATTCAAAGGAATTACGAAAAAAAATTTAAAATAGAATCAGTAAATTAAATGAAACGTATGAAAATTTGTAATGACTAAGTGATGTTAAATAAATTTCAAAAACTCCAATAAATCTTGAAAAAGATATAAATTTTGAGAAACATTTCAGAAAACATTGAAATTATGCACAAAGTATACTAATATATAATACTTAAGAAATAATAAATACGTATATAAGATTTAAATATGTATATGCTATTACATAAGATTTTAAAGAAAAAACATGTGGTTAAAAACACTTTTGGATTTAGTTACTAAAAATTGAGACATTTAAAACTTTAAAATACACTGCAAAAAAATAATAATAAATAAATAAAAACGGATCAAATCACGGTAAAAAGTACTGTCAACCTGAATGCATCACTAATTAAATCTCAATTGCAATATAAAATTTTATACCTACATTTTTGCAATGAAATTTATTTAATTATAGCGATTCAGTGATTTTACGGTTAATATTATTGTAAAAATGAAGGTATATCAAATGCATTGTCATTAAAATTTTACGGAAAATGGAATTAACGGCAAAAGTGTTGGCAACCTGAGCTACTTTTTTACCGTAATTTCATCAGAAATTTTTTAGAGTATACTCTGTGAAAACGTTGGTGTAATATTGATCTGAGTTGAGTGCTAAAAAATTATAAAAATTGTGGAAATAACTACTTTTTTTCAATATAATACCAAATCAAGCATTATTACTTGCTTCAAAGAGTGTAGTTAAATCTTTAAACTAATAATTGATAAAGCTTACACCAACCTGCAGCTCATAGGTGAAGAATGTTTTGCTTACCTTACATTGAATTTATTGAGTGCAGTAAATTTAATGAATAATTATCGCATATTTAAACTTAATTCTCGTGTGAACTGATAGTAGGGAAAGTTTTAAACGTATTCCAAATGCTTTTGGACCATTATTAGAAGTTAAAAGGCGAACAAATGCGCAATAATTGCGCAATTTAATTGTATCTATGCATCCTAAATATATTATATCTTATGATGCACATGGAATTGTGTATATTCTTCTTAAATTTATCGAATAAGTATCATCATCAAATTTATGATTGTTTTTTAGATCCTTTCGCAAAAGTAACTTCTCCGATTTTTAAGTGTCCCATATCTTTCTGCAATTATAAACTTTAGTGTAATTGAATAACAAGTATGTAGGTGGCTACTTTACTCTAAGTAGTGTAAAAGAGCAATCTAGGTGTTTACCGGGAACTATCATTGGTTTTTTTCGTAGTGGACTATTTAGTGAAACACCGCCTCGATGAAAATAATTGCTGCCATTTTTGATGTTTACATACACGAATTTTTTTTTACTGTGCGTAGCCACAGACAGCAAATAATGTGGCACAACTGAGAAGTAGTATAGACATTTCTCTCTAGAGCATTCCTGTTCTGTTTTAGTACTGGTGTGTCCCTAGGGGCTATTATTGTCCGGGATTTAGCTGATTGTATTTGTTCCTCCCTCTGCTCCCCTTGATGGATCACCTGATCCTGTGCTTTTCTTTAGACCATTGCCTCTTCTTTAGATCTTCTTTACACTCTTTCTCACAGACGCATATAATATATATATATATATATATATATATATATATCGCTTTCCCTCACGAAAATAGGATTAAATAGGATTAATGTGCAATTTCGAATGAAATTATTATGTTTCAAGAGCTATTGTTTGTTATAGACCTAAGTTTTTGTACAGATCTAATGTTTTGTATCTGTGTATCGATATGTTTCTTAAAAAAGTTTTATAATTTATTCTACCATAAAACAAATTGTTACAAATAAAGCATGAAAAATAATTTCATTTGTGCTTCAAAACTGCTTGAAAAGTGATGTAAAGCCTATCAAAAACACCTGGTTTTATACATCAAGCTATTATTTATTTTGTTTGTATGAGTTGTTTTGAATGGTTTTCGAACTTTAAAATAAAATTTTTATTAGTCTTTAAGAATTACTCGAAAAAGTTACCTTCATTTGAATGAATATTTCTGCTGCTATAGTAGAAAATGTAAAGCAAAAAATTAGTTTCTTATAAAAATGTCCATACCTTCATAAAAATTTAAGTTAGGCTTACAAAATTTTGTGTAGTAATTGCATATGATAACGAAAATAATTGATATGAGCTACAAGTCTATTACTATAATTTTTTGGCATGGGGTGTTCAAAATTATTTTGCTTTCGTTCGTAATTCATTGCCAGTCTCCCAAACTGCTACAATCTATAAACTTTACTTATAGGTATGAGAAATCATATGACTCAAACACTTCTGTAATTTTAAAATAATTCTATAAGTATTTTGTGAGAAATGAGGCAGAATGAGTTAATATAGAAGTGTTTGCATTTTTTTCCAACCCCTGTAACTACGAATACCATTAGACTGTTTAAATGAGTAATGATTTTACTTATAATAATATATTTCCTTTTAAGTAGTTAATGCGTAAATTAAATATATTTATTTAATTTTTTAGTGGGAAAGCAAACTTCAGACAAATCGAAAAGAAAATTTTAGACAGTATTATCGGACCTGGAAGATATGACAGTAGGATACGTCCTCACGGTATCAACAATACAGGTAAGTAACTCACTATTATCCGTAAAAGAGAACTAACGTTTTGATACCTTATGTTTAATAAGGTTGCTAAAGTAAATAATAATTTAACGGGATATCAACATATGCCAAGCTCTCAATAAACAGGAGTATTTGCTTATGAATTGAATTCAAAGACTGCAAGGAATACATATTCTGAGATATGAAATACGTAATCAATATCGTTGCAAAATGCATTGAATATCTGAAGATAGATATTCTGCATTTTACACTGAGAAAAAAAAATTAAGCCTATGCTACCAAAATATGGTCAAATCTACCGTGTTACTGACTCTATGGAGACACCAAAAAGCTCAGATTTTTTTGCCGAAGAGCTCTAGTAATGATTCTAATAAACTTGAAAAATATAACTTATAAAATATATTTTCATAATCTGTGCTAAAATTTGGTAAATGTGGTAAAATTTGGTAGCTTTTTCATACCTTAGAGCACAACATAGAAACTATTTATTAAGTTAGATTTGCTTTCCCGTTTTGTATTTTTTTAAACCGCTTCCTTTATCAATATTTTTGGGGAAAAAATGCAAAAAATCAGCAATTTTTTTTAATTTCATTAATAAATACAAGGAACTAAAACAAAACATAATACACAAGTTTTGAGTTGAAATTTTAATTTTTCGCGCATAAAAAACATTTAATTTATCATCAATCCCACTGTTTGAAACAGCGCTAGAAGTATTTTTCTGTTAGCTGCCTAATAGCGCGAGCCGCTTTACAACATCAACGGAATAAAATCTTGCTCCTTTCAGTTTAGGTTTATTCTTAAGAAACACATAAAACTTGCATAGTTCTAGATCTGGCAACTAAGATTGCTGGTATAATTTCTGGATACTATACTTGGCAAGAAAGTTTTGACGGACAATGCAGAATAGGTTGGGCATAATTATCTTAACCATTTTGGCTATCTTAGACCCATTTAATCACTGAAAAGCTCACGTATTCATCCAATATTCATAGCTGAGCCGTGGTGGCTCAGGGGATAGATCGTTAATTTTCCAATAGGTGAACAGGTGAAGCTAAGGTCCAATAGGTGAAGCTAAGTTAAAATCCTAGTAATGGCTGATAGATACGAAAGCCACACCCGGCTCGCACTGACTACAGTGCTGACATAAAATACCCTCAGTGGTAGACGAATCATGGGTTAGAGTCCCATTGTCGTCAGATTTTCTTCTCCGTGCAACAAAAATGGTTAGTTCAAAAAAGGGTTAGTTCCATCAAAAAGTCCTCCACTGTGGCAAATTTCTTCCAACACTCGATCCAGAAGTTCCTTTGTCTTCTGGTCTGGGCTCAAAAATACAAGGCTACGTAGTTGAACATTGGTAGTTGTAAACTCAGAATTGGGTCGGCTGTTCAACCCTGGTTATTAAAAAATAATATTCATTGCTGGGGCTGGGATAGAGCGATTAGTAAGGAGTTGGACTCGTGTTCATGAGAACAAGAGTTTGAATCTTACCGGCCAAAGAATCTCCGTGTATTAAATGGTGACTGGTGCAGATAAAATCGGCTGGGGTCACAAAGTCCTCCAAGTTCCCAGAACAAATCAATACTTCTGGCGGTACTGGACCAAGGAGTTCCCTTATCTTCTGGATTGGGTTCAAAACTACAAGGTTGCGAGGTTGAGCATTGGCTGTCGTACGTCGTTGGCTGTTCAATGATAGTTATAAAATAAAATTAAATATAGATTGCTATACGCTTTTTTGCAAGGTTTCAATAACGACTGTTCCGCGTTTCTTGTGAAATGTTACGATATTTCGTTCAAATACAACACTTATAACTTTTTTGTTAAAATAAAACAGCAACTCTTATACAAACGTAGCTTACTGCTAGGCTAAATTTTTAGAGACACAGAAGCCCTTTCGAAATAAAAGACTGCACACTACGCAGCTATCGATCGTTTAGACAAGACGCGTACGTTATTCTGCAAGAGCCCTACTTCAAGTATTTATTTCTCGTATTTTAACAATTCCTTAGGTCCCAAATTTTAATAGGCAAAAGCCAGTGAATAATTAAATATTGCCTGCAGGAAAATTATATTCCTCAGAGTTTGAAAAAGGTTTTGAACGACGTATCATCGATGAACTTTTGATTCCAGACGCAGCTCAAAATGCAGGAAAATAGGCATAGCTAAGGCACATAGAAAAATTGACACAGCTAAAATTCCATTTTTAAGAAATGGATGTAACAAAAAATTCAACCTTACCGTGTTCAACCCAAATTTCACAAATAAACGTTTAATACTTGCACAACGATTAATACTTTCAAAACACTAAGCATGGACATGAACGTGCATATTTCCGAACTTCGGATCGGGGTGGCTGGGTCTATTATAGTTGTAACTTTTAAGGCGATCTCTTCATACTCAAAATTCTAAACAATTATGATTTCTGAAGATCTAAATTCGTGCAGCGTAAATTTAATTCCCCCAATATATAAAATTGCAAGATTCATGAAAATCTTTAAAAAGCAACTGTTCACATATTTTTTTTTATTATTAATATTAAAGAAGATAATCAAAGAAATCTACTAAGTGCTTTAAAATAAGGGATGACATCACATAGAGAATTTATATCATTAATTTATTTATTAATTTATTGTTTAGAAAAAAGCAATTTTCATAAAAGGAGTTCGGAATCGAATGCTGTGTCAATTTTCTCGACAGCGTATTTTTGGATGCTATGTTTTATCTACTGTCCCTATGTTTAAGATGACTTTCGTATTAAAAACATTTTTTCAGTGTATTTAGCCAATTTCAAGTGAATGATACACTATAACTCGTTAAGAATTCAACGAACTGAAATATTTCTTCAATTCTTTCCCATTTCATTGGATTTTTGTTATGAAATAAGAACTCTGAGGAATTTGATATTTTTGTTATTAGAAGCAGCTAATTTGTCTGCTTCTGAGAAAATAGTACAATAATAACGAGTAAAAATGGCATTTCAAAAATTTTTTATAATATCTAGATTACGTAAATAAGAGCAAAATCTTCTTATTTGATATCATACGTCTTCTAGCCTTCCATGATTTTTTCTGATTCCATGAATGCATGTCTTCTAATACATCGTTTGTCTATGGTATACTGGAATGTCTCTAATTCTCTATCATTTGATCATTCCTTTTTACCTTCCGAGAATTTTTTGTCCAGTTTTTTATGAGATAGTGTCCCCAGAGAAGTACAGCTGAAGTACAGACACAAGTCGTAAGAAATGATTGGCTCAACGGGATTTCTGGGCAAGAAGCACATAAGGCTGAAAGCTTGGATGACCTTAGTGGTCGCCTTAGAAGCTTGTGATTGGCTTAGTTGCCATAGAGATTCCTTCTTATAACTTCTGAGTAGTCGACATTTTGGAATGTGAGCGCACCAAAGAAAACAACACAAAAAGAAAGAATAATCCCTTACCCGAAAAGCTAAGCGAAAGTATGAAGAAAGGGAAAATCACTAGTTTCCCTATATTCTATAGAAAAAAAACACTTTTCTACAAGCTACACTCAATAGAAAGTCCCTTTACTCTGAAAAAAGATTTTCTATTTAAGTATAATAAAAACAATAGCTACTTCCCATGAGTCCTAACGTTCGCTAGTTGCTACGATTCAACATCTATACTGTAAATATTATTATTCAAGTAACTCGTTTTATCACAAAATATATATTTTCGTATCGTGATTTAGTTTCCAAATAAAAAATTACTCTTAAACTTTTTAAACAGTCTTAACATAGAAAATCATATTTTAACCCGCATTATTCTCAACACACTAAAATAAGCTATGAGAGAGGAATTATCTAAAATTAATCATTTTACAAAACAAATTGCTGGTATTAATGTAATTTTCTTTAAATTTAATGACTATTTCATTTTAGTATATTTTTTAATCATAGGATGGACAATTTTCTTAACATAATTTCAAATTCTGGTGTAAAATAACGTAATTACATGCATATATTAATTTCCTATAAATTTTTTCATATCTATTTTCCCATTTTAATTCGTACAAAAATTTGTGTAGAGAGTTAAAAAAATAATGTTAAGGAAGTCAATTTTGCTCTTTATCTGAATTAAAACCTATTCTCCAATCCCCCTCAATTATTTGATTTGTTGATAATCAAGTAACTATGAACAAAAACTTAAACTGTAATCTTCAGTAGTTGGATACTTAGAATGCTTCTCAAATAATACTAGAGTTTCAAAGTTTTCATAAAGAATTCATATTTAGTCTAATAAGAAAAAAAAACTTATCAAATCTTTGGGTTTTAAAATGTGATGGTTTTCAATATGTAAACGATCCCTCAAATAAATTCTTTCGCAAGACAAGATGTTGAAATAAAGAGACAAGGTAAAGAGATGTGTCAGAGGTTTGAGATGAGATAATCATATTCCTTAAGGATTAGATCCCCCAAACCGCCTCTCTCAATCTCGACCCGCAGAATGATGGAAGAGGGGTTCAACCCCTACAGCAATTTTTTCCTGCATACAAATTCATCCGCTTTCGTACATGGTTTAAAATTACTCAAAAAAAAAAAATTCTGTATAATTTTTTTCATGCTATTTTTCCCCCTTTATTTTAAATAAAAAGTCTTGCTCAATACTTGCTTTAATATTATTTCAAACCGAAGAAAAACATTTAAGCACGTTAAAAAGGATTAAAAAGATTCATGAAAGTTTAAATTTCCTATATGCATTGTAGGATGAAGAGTTTTGTTGGTTATTATCACACAGTAAGTTTTGATGTTTTAAAGAAAATTTCTGGAATAACCAATTTACTTTTCAAAATATCTTTCATGAAGTATTAAAATAAATAATCAATTAGTGTAAATTAGCCGTATTTTTACTCAAACTGCTTTTTAAAAATAGCGATCAACATTTTGATTTATTAAAATTTTGATTTCATTTTATTAAAAATAATGAATTTATCAATTTATTATTTTTATAAAGTATTAAAATACATAATCAAATAAAAAAAAATCTGCCGTATTTTTACCTAAACTATTTTTTAAAATAACGATCAGCATTTCGATTCACTGAAATTTCGATTTCATTTTATTAAAAATAATAAATTTATCAATTTATTATTTTCATAAAGTATTAAAATACATAATCAAATAATAAAAATTAGCCGTATTTTTACTCAAACTACTTTTTAAAATAGCGATCAACATTTCCATTCATTAAAATTTCGATTTCTTTTCATTCAAAATAATAAATTTATGAATTTAATTGTAAAAGGTTAGTTCTCAAAAAGTGGGTGTATGACTTAGATATTAACTTTAAACTCTGGTACTGACTAAGTTTATAATTGTTTTACAAAAAATGTTTTAGAGTGAATTCATAATGTTGTCTAGTGATGGGAATTAACTTAAATTAATCCAAATCTTAATAAAATACTTCAAAAAAATTTTCTCCAACCGAAAATATCTTTTTGAACATTTATGATGTGAACTCAGCCAATATAACAACTACAGTTTTCTTTTTTTTTAAATTGTGACTATATATTTACAAATTTTAAAAAAAAATACAGAATTTAAATTATACTGTTACTTGATAATATCCTTTTCAATTGGTTGAAATAGGCAGATTATATAACTGCGCGAAATATTCACAGAAAAATCAATTTAGTGACTTGATGCATGTTCGAAAAACTAACGTACTAAAACAAGTCATTATTTTAACAAAAATAAAGTAACTATAAATTTATTCATTTCTCCGTAAACAATATTTATGCATTTTTAAATGATTTTATGAAACATTTCAGCAATTAAATGCCATTTTCTTACACGTTAACTATAGGATTGCAGAAAAAAATTAAACATACACAAAGCTGATAATTGTTCCAACAAAGTTGTAATTTAAGATAATCTGATGACCTAAAATTCAATGAGAAAATTTAGCTCAAAATTAAGCTTATTTAAATGGAAAGGTATATTTTATAAGTAATGAATTTTTAGTGCATATTACATAAACGGAAATCATAATTAGCTGCTGTTAACGTTATTGTTTCCTATTTTGAAAAGTGAGCAGATGTCAATTTTTTCTAATATTCTTGCAAATTTTTAATCATACTACAGAAAGGAACAGATATATATATAAACCTAAAAATAATAGTATTACTTTCTGATTCCATNATACATACAGTGATGACCAAAAGTATGAACATTTTATTTATGTAATACTATTATAATAAGTCTTGTCATAATAAGTCTTGAAGTCCAATAATACAAGAAAAAAAGGTTCAAGTGTTGAAGAGATTCTTAAAGCAGAACTCTTTCAAAGATTTTCGCCATTTGTGTCAGCATGTTCTTCACACAAATGCAGTCATGAGAGTTAGCAATTCTAATAATGTGTAAATGTGTCAGTAGAAAGTCGCGCCCAGTCAATAGTCTGAAACAAGTAATTCCAAGTAGTCCTAGGAAAGGTCCATGGGAACACATGCTATTAAGAAGTTTCCCAAGAAGCACCATGAATTCACTCCTTGCAAGAAGTTGCTCGTTGACTTCGAATGTTTTTTGCTTCTTCTTTTATTCGCAGTTTGATGTTTCTCAAGTTAGCAGCAGACTCGTTAGGGTGTCAGAGATATGCTTCTTTTACAAGACTATCAACATTTTCATTTCCTCACAAGTCTTGGTGGTTAGTAATCCATTGTAGAGGGATTGTTTGAAATGGATATAAAAAAACAGAAGGAAAATAAATTTGCTTTTATTGATATTAAGTATCATTACTAGATAAACTGCATAAATTTCCTCATTAGTGATTGAGTGAGGTAAAATTAAACAATAACATTATGTAAAAATATCAATAATGTATTTCTTTCAGAAATAAAATTTCAAGCTTAAGTTAGTTTTGATTATCTTAAAACTGCTCTAAAATTTATAAACATAATTCTTCAAAATAAATATACAATACGCAATAAAAATTAATGACTTGACATAATTTCTGATAATAGGATTTTCATTGCGGCAAATATTTCTGATTTGAGAGCTGACCTTAAGAAAAATAAATAATTTAACTGCAAAATTTCATAACAAGAACAAGAAATATTTTTTCTTAACGACGTATACCTTTTCGAAAGGATTAAATAGCTTGATTTTCCAAGCAATGGTTAAAGCGGAAGCCAATAAATTTAATGACCAATAGTTCATTTCAGAAAGGCATTTTAAAATTCTTAAGTTTGAATCTCTGATGCCGATTTTAAATTTTCTTTTGTTGTCTAACAAGAGAGGTTTATTAAATTCTAGAGATTGAACCTATAAAGCTAATTTCACGTTTTTTTTTCAATTTTTAATTATTATTATTATTATTGAGAAAGGCATGGTAAATAGTAGTTGGAGCCTCCAATCTTCATATTCATTTCTAATAATTTTTTTTGATATGAAATTTTGGAATTTTTTTGGATTCATTTCTAATATTTTTTTTTTCTAATAATTTTTTTATGCGTTTGCCTCATTTGTCGTAAGTTGAGTCTTTTATTTTTATTTTTAGCTTATTTATATCGAATACAGTGAATCATTGTAGAGAATATAACAACATATTTTCAACAAACTTTAATTTCGCAAAATCTTACAAGAAAGAAGTTTGAAGATTAGCTTTTTGAGATAATCTCTAAACACGCTTGCGAATAGAAGATAAAACAACTATTTTTTAATAATATAAGTCGATTCAATACAGTATATCCTGTCTATAGAAGCAATTTTCTGTCCATGAAAAGGCAGTGTATAGATAAAGACATTCCTTTCGGAGGATTTATTTCCTTTATTCCATGAAGATACCTTTCTTTTATCTGTCTTCCCTTCATACTTGTCAAAAGCCTTTCCAAGACTCATTCTCCTCTCTGGATAGATCAATGTCGTCTCAATTTAGTTGCGTGGAACCTGATAAGCAGTTGCACGCCGACTCTAAAAGCAAGACAGAAACAACATCAAGCGTATGGTTAAAAGTGATTGAATGTTTCAAAGCTCTTGTCTCGGATTATTTGGCGAGGATTTGTATTAAATAACTAAAACTGAGATCATTTCGATAAATGAGATATTTTTACAGAAGTTTATAGCTTAATCTATCAAATGGAACGTTTTTTTTTTTCAATTCTCTATGAGTAATGAAAGTAAGACTCTCCGAGAAAAGAAAAAGCTACTATGATCCATGTTATAATTTATAAACACTGTTAGAATTTTCATTCTAAAATTATGGTAAAATAACTAGCAGCTGCCTGTCCATCCGATTAACCGTAAAATGTACGGTAAAGGACATTTTTTACCTTTATGGTTTTGTAACCATTTACAAATAGTATGGTTATAAAATGATGAATACAAAACTGCAAGATTTTTTAACCTATTACAACTAGCAATTTTCAAAAACGTAAAAAAAAACTAATTATTTAACTAGACCTGGGAGCTCGGCTTTTTGTGAGGTAATGGGCAGTGGAGAGAGCTGGACACAGGAAATTGTTCGTGCGTTGGATTAATTTTTATACATGATTATTTGACTCTTTTGAATGAATATGGTAAAATAACCATTAAATAAATTGTTATTTAACCATTTTTAACGAGAAATTTCTAAGAGTGTAATTAAAGTTAAAAAATAGTGTTTCTTGACTAGTAAATGTATCCTAATACTCAATACTTTATTTTTAAAAGTACAAGATAAAATTTTTCTTTGAAAGTCCTCAGGTATTTAGTTTTAATAAATATTTTATAAGTTCGTACGTGAAAATGATTAAAAATATAAGCTAAATATTTGTTTATGTTTGAATGAATTATTACTTGAAGTTAAAGTAAATAAGGCATTTCTGAAAATTTAAAAGATAAATAATTAATTTTACACATAATTTTTCATGGAGTAAAATTATAATAAAAAATGAAATCATGACTAGTTTAATAAAGGTATGCAAAGCATTCATACCAACATGCAAAAGTTCAAGTTTTTTGGAAAGGCAGAATTTTAATGCGTGAGGAAAAAGAAAGAAAATTTTCGATATGCATAAGATTTTGAAATATTCATGAAAATAAAATTTTTAAACACACAAAATTAAATTTGACTTAAATTGAACACCTTTAATTTATACTTTTCATCTGTTACCAGTCCCGCAGTGGACTGATCATTAAGACATGGTTCCCAGCAGATCACCGAAGTCAAGCATCACTGGCTGCGGTCAGTGTGCGGGTGGGTGACCCACTTGGATCAGTCTGCGTAGGGACCGAGGGTGTGCGGTATTGGTCCTCGTTAAACTGTGCTACCGTAAAGTGCTCGACTTCGCGCGCAGGTCGTTAGGCTACCGAAGCGGGGGTGCCATCCCCTCTGCAGAGGATCAAAATTGTGATGGCATGTCTTCAGATCATCCTCAGGGATGTTTCCCAGACCGTCGCCAATAGCCCATTGTGCAGCTCTAGCGCGACGTAAATAAACAACAACAACAACATCATCTGTTACCATATTGGAAATATTAAAATATATTTATAATTAGAAAGGAAAAACACGTTTTCCTATTTTAAAAAATAATCAAAAATGTAGTTTTCTGCTATTGAGATATTGCTTCTCTTGTTCTGCTATTTACTTCTCTTAATGTTAANATCCAATTAAATGGTCTTGTTGAGAAGAAGAGCTTGCCATAATCTTGTAACTTGCTTCTAAACATTGAAGAAAACAATTTACCTAGTCGTGACCCATAGATCTACTATTACTCATGTAATATGGTCAATCTCAGAGTAAGCGATCATAAAATAAGTCATTGTACGGTATTTAAGGGAGCCTTGATTGTTTCTCGTAAAACTGTCATGAGCACTTAAGTCAAATAGAGAAAGAGGAAACAGATAATAGGGACACTAATGGCGATACAAAAACAAGGAAATGTAGTCATGGACTCTCATTATGGTACTAATCCTCCCAAGAATATCTTAAATAAGCATTTGAAAAAAAAATTGAGGAGAACCTGATATCTTATCTTCTTTTCGTATTTCTTCTTTTTTATTTATAATAACGACCACAAATGATGAGACCAAAACGAAACAGATTCAAGTAAAGAAAAGAAACTCTCTTAAATCTCTGCAAGTTATTGTAAAAAACATAAAATCCTTTCGCTAAGGTAAATCTTTTTCTAATGATGGATTTTATGCCCCTTGTCTGTATTTGTTCTTAAACTCATGTGTTACTATCTGATGAAATATAGAAAAAAGAAACGAACAAATATATACATATAAATGACTGTTTTTCTTCTAGAGTAAACAAAACAAAGAAAAGGGAATCTTATGTCGCAAGTACTTTGCTTATTATTTTTTGGAAAGCAAATTTTTTTATTTAGTTTTAATGATTCAAAATTTATTGCTTTTTCCATTCAGTTTCGGAAAAAAATTGTGTTCTCTTTGTTTCAATCCGTTGTGGAGTATAAAAAAGCACTTTTAAGAAAAATAAAGAGCGGCGTGTTTCGAAAGAAAAAAAAATATACCAATGAAACAAAAGTAAGTTAAGTTTTTATTTATTTTAAAACACGCTATGGCAATTAGCTAATTTTATTTTAGATAGACTTCTTTCTTAATTAGTACTTATAGAGTGATCAAGCATAGAAAAAATATCGTTTGGAATTAGATTCATACACTCTCTTAGATGTATTATGTAAATATATATATTTCATTTTTTATTTTAGAGAAAAAATGTATAACAATTATGAAATAATCTTACTTAAAAAATAATTTCGAACACAAGCAATTTTATTAGTTTTTTTTTGTCAAAAGTCACGTAATGTAAGCAAAAATAAGTTCCACATGAATCTAATGATTAAAATATTAATATTTAACTATAAATTTCTATTTTTTAATTAAACAGTTCTAATTTTCAAGTACAACCTTGTTTGAGCAATTTAAAAAATTATACTGACTAAAAAACATATGTGAGTTTGTCTTTTTATTAATTAATGAGATGTTGATATACAATATATTTATTCTGAACAAATTTTAATGAAACTAATAAATGATAGAAAAATACAATCATTTTAAACTGTGTCTCCTTTTCAGCAAATTACCCACTATCAAGACATTTCAGAAATAAAATTTAGCTGCATTTTTTTCTATCAATCGAGCTTCATGTTTTGTGGTCAAACAAAATGACAATGTACAGAAATGAATTCAACATCATAAATAGAATAACACAGTTTTTTTTATTAGTTTTATATAATCAGGAAAAGAGAATAATTGTTTAAGTTTATGCATCTGTTATTTTAAATAAATTTATTTCCGTTTAAACGTAGCATGAGAAGAAATACAGAAATGATGTTGAATATATTTACCATATTTGGAGCTAGCTTTAGGAATCGCTCACACTGCACGTGCGAAATTTGCGTGAAAAACTGGCCAATCAAGTTCACTTCCGAGTCTTTGAATTCGCATATGTGATTTTTTCGCATGAATTGAGAACAGGTTGTTCTGTTTATAAATTTTTTGCAACAAAGTTTAGATTCTAAATCTAAGAAAAAGATATTTGATGAATATGTATCGTATAATTAAAAAAAAAGAAAAAAAGAAATACATTGATATATTGAATTTCTATGAGGGATTTCAGATTTATTCATGTTATGGAATTCAGATTTTAAAGTTTAATTAATGCTGTTGCAATTATCCAGCATTGCAAACAATGAGCAGGTCCGTTACACATGTCAAATAGGTAAAAAAATACATAAAGAATTAAAATTTCAAACATCTTGATTTGTTAAAATTATGCATTATTTATGTTAGAAGGCCATGTATCATGTAAAGAACGAGCGTCTCGTCACTAAGCTGTTAAACGTCCTTGTTTCTTCCAAAAAAATTTAGTTTTTTATTATCGTGTTATAGAATGCTCATAAATATTAATAAATATTTGTATCTCACATCACCTTCTTTTTCTTTCGTAAAAATAAAATGATTTCAAAATCACCAATAAAAAGGGTAGTGTTTTTTTTTTAAACTGCCGGTAGTGTAGTGCTCTATGAAAACCAGTTAAACAATTTTGACTAAAAATAATAAAATAAATTTAATTTCATTGATGATTCCTTTGTCAGAATTAACTGAATGATTCCCCAGATACCTAAATGTCATAACTAAGCAAAATAAAAGTTGCGTTTTTTTCACATAAATGTTGTGCGCATATCACGTCATTTAATTAGAAACATAAAATTAGCATATCTCTTAAAACAATCGTTCTTGAGCATCTTAATATGAATACAGCGCCATCTATCCTTCAATTTTTGAACATTTTACAGCAAAGCAATATTCTTTTTCTTCACGCGTAAAGTATTCTCGCAACAGCTCGCTGTGAGACACAGGTTCATGGAGGTTACGTTTCCTCAATTTTGAAGGTAAAAGCATTATCGTGGTAACGTGGTCAACATTACCCACAGGTCTCATTGACTTTCCTGACAAGCTGTTACACATCCATCTGAAATTGGGTGGACTTCAAAATGCCTTTGGGGATCGAATCCTAGTCTTTCGCTATGGCAGCTCAACGCCTTTCACCACTGAATCTTACATATCCTGTGATTCACATCAGATTATTCTAAGCGGGTTCTTTTTTTTTCTTCCTTTTTACAGCATTTTGAAAGAGCAAAAATTATTATAATTACTTAATATCAGACAAATATTTTAAAACAAAGATACAATTACATTAGAAATTATTATAAATGTTAGAGAGTATATATTGAATTTTAAATTGAGTCCTTATATTTGTTCAATTAAGCATAATGAGTCATGTAGTCCAATACAAAAAAGTCCCGCAGTGGACTGATCGTTAAGACACGGCTCCCAGCAGATCACCGAAGTCAAGCATCACTGGCTACGGTCAGTGTGTGGGTGGGTGACCACTTGGATCAGTCTGCGTAGGGACCGAGGGTGTGCGGTATTGGTCCTCGTTAAACTGTGCTACCGTAAAGTGCTCGACTTCGCGCGCAGGTCGTCGGGCTACCGAAGCGGGGGTGCCATCCCCTCCGCAGAGGATCAAAATTGTGATGGCATGTCTTCGGATCATCCCCAGGGATGTTTCCCAGACCGTCGCCAATAGCCCATTGTGCAGCTCTAGCGCGACGTAAATTAACAACAACAACCAATACAAAAAAATCTTTAAAAGGTGAAGAGTTTATTGAAATACAAGAAGTGTACACCTTTTGAAAAACAGAACAGTTACATATTCGAGCTAATTTTCAGAATCGTTCCCACTGCATGTGCAAAAATCGCGTATAGGAATTTGTAGATGCGAATAAATATTCCAGCGTGAAAGTTCCCGTCGGCATCTCCGAATTCGCATATGCAATTTTTTTCGAATGCATTAAGAATTTCTTTAGCAGATTTTTTTCAGACATTTTCCGCCAAATTTCTTTTGGTTATAAGTGTCAAAAAACTACCGAACCTAAATTAATCTTCTTAATTTACATTTTCTTCTGAAAAAAATTTGACAATTAAGTCGTAGGATGAAACAGACAAGTTGAATCAAAAAGTTTTCTTGGTTATAAGAAAGAGGGAAAAAAAATTCTAAATCACTTATCAATAATCAGAACGTTCTAACTAAAAGCTTAAAAATGACAGTTTCTTGTGAGAAAGTCAAAATACTTTTCGACAAAACTCAACTCTTTCAAATCATAAGCGGTTTTTATAATAAAATTTATTCAAAACATTTAGTTCTCAAAATTTATTCACATCCCTTACCATGGGTCATAAATCAAATGTAGAAAAGTTTTGCTAATATTCATCATAATAATTTAGCAAAGAGGAAATATTTAATTCGGTCATTTATTTTCTATATTCATTACACATATTTATTAGACTATTTTTCATAAGAAAATGTTTTCTTCTTGTTCCATACTTCATCAAAAATATCTATTTGTGATGCTTTCTTTCGATCTTATCTAACATTAAATGGAGCGTGAATGATACAAAGCTCAATCCATTTTAGAATTTCCGATTCTAGTAGATTTTCAACCTTTTCTACCCAAGTGTCCCTTCCATATACATATCGTAGAGAGATGTTTATTAGAGTTCAAAGGATATTCCAACTAATCTAGTTATTGAAGCCATAGCAAAGCTCAACAGTTCCTGTATTAAATTAGTCTTAGCAAGTGGACAGGAGTAGTGGCGCCATGCTTGTCCTACGTATTAACGGTCTTGACTCTTATTTTCTATTGTATTAAGCATAGAGAGCTCTGTCTCTAGCTTTCAAGTTATTTGACGGTTTTCCGAGAAATTGGAGATTCGATTGCCCCGATGATGGATATTGAGGTTCAGAATTTGATAAGTTAAGGTTTCTTTTTCAAGTGAAAGATATGTTTTCATGAAGAAAAAACACAGTTTTTTTTTATTGCAAATGGACATTACAATACATAAATTATTTTTATATTCATTGATGATGTTATAAATTTAAACTAAAAGAATTCTCATAAATGTCTATTGTGCCTAGCTTTCTTCTAAAAAAAGTGGTCCATTCTTTGAAAAAAAGTGGTCACACTAGTGTTTTGTATTTTCAATTAGTTTTCAGAAACAATATATTTTTGTCCTTCATGATAAATTAATATCATGCAAAGTTATATTAAGGCGCTTAAGATGTAAAGCCGCTGCTTTTTTAAAATTAAAGAGGAAATAACAGAAATCCACTAAATATGAACAAATATATATGGAAGAATGGGGTTAGATTGGGTTATGGGCGGACGGGTACCTCGATTGTGCCGAAAATATTTTTATTTTCTAGTTTATAAACTCTGGATTACACTGTACTAGTCAGGAAGGACATATCATACTGACGTGCCATTGATGAATTCACAGTGTCTGTGTGGAGAAGTTTGTTTTGCTGTGTCAACTCTCTTATGTACCTAAGTTTTTATGCTGGCCTTTTTTTATTGGTTATTACGGTTATAAAAATTATTTTTAATACAGCTTATTACATTGTTACGTTCGATTTTAATGGCGGATTTTTTGATGAACAAGACCAATGAACGAATACATAAATGATTTGCTTACATTGGAAAGAAAACACAAAAAACGTATGGATACGTCGTAACTAACACTTATTCAAGCATAGAGCCTCCAATGTAACATCCACAAGCTATCCAACGAGTTCAAGATTCCATTCGATATAGTCTCCATCTAAAATGAACATCTATCTTTCTATTACGGTTTCGACTAGTTTCTACGGAAACAGTCCGGTGCATAATTTTCATCCCTAAGATAGAATGTAACTCACATGGAAAAAAATCATATAATTATTTAAACTATTGTTTGCATAAGCAAGGAACTTAAAAGTTTACATTTTAAGAATGGAAATTAAGATTACTTCCACTTTTAAGATGCCTTAAAACTTAAAAATTTATAATACTAAAAATATTCCCGGCAATATTTTATGTGTGTTGTTGTGTTGTTTCCAATCCCAGCTGAGATAGCGGAGCTATACCAGATCCATGAGGCCGTAAATCTTCAAAGAATCGAGGAAAAGGAGAGGTTTCTCTAGAACCTCTTCCATGGTAAAATCCAGGCAATATTTTATACATTCATTTTTAAACCTAATACAATTGGGAATTTTTAAATCTAAAATTTTTAAACCTTTTGACATCAAGTCAATAAAATGCTTTGCGAAATGTAGATTTTACAATAAGAATAAAAAATTATAGAATATTAAGACATTAATAAAAACAATTATTTGCTGCTCAGATCAGAATCATAATGATATAGTTATAATATTTGATTTTTCTTAATTTCTATACATATTTTCGATATATATTTGTATCTATATTTACATATATTTATGCTTTTTTAAGCATCATAACATAGCACGTCATTTTGAAATACAGTTTTTCAAAATGCTGACATTAAAAAAATGCAAACCGTTCATAAAGAGCTTATCTCATTTCATAGAGTTCCAAAAATGTAATTATTTCTTTTTAATAGCGTTTTAAAAAGAAACTAAAGACGAAATTTAAAAGTTATCATTCGCTTATTTCAATAATATCAAAATAATGTATTTGTAGATGTTTTAGGGGCGATTCGTCTCTCACATACTATAAAATAAATGCTGACATATCGAGGTAAAATCGAAACTTGAACGTCCCTATTTTTTTCGCCGAACCTTTTTGTTTTCTTTTTTCATCTTTCTTTTCCTCTTTTTGACTGGACAAAAAATAAACTCACTCTTGAACGATTGGCTTAATAACAGTAGGTAAATCACCTGTTTCTGAAGTCCCATTGGATTCTACAGCTACTATCCAAGATGCTATGGATCAGAAAGGCAAAACAGAAAAAATCCTAACTCCTGACATTTTTTTTCTTTCCCCTGCACGTCCTCCAAGTCTTTTATTTTTCCGGGCTCTCGGGATTTTTCTAGTTTTCCTATTTTTTTCCTTCTTCCTTTCGTAGATCATTTCTTTTCTTGTGAGTCAAAAACGAGCGTTTATCGTGCGTCGTTTGCGATAAATGCTTTGACTCTTTTGGATGGCATTCTTTTGGCGTAAATTGCGAGCAATTCAATCGAAATTCGGTACGTTATCGATGGCAACCGGTCAAAGAACATTTCTCTTCGAAAGTTCAAAGGATAAGCTGAGAAAAAGGGAAGAAAAAGAAAGCTGGAGGTTAACTTCTGTAATAACTTTTCGAAAGAAGTATACTGCAGTATTCAGTACTATCGTATATTTTACCTTCTCAAACAACTTTCACGAAATAAAAATAGCCGTGCTTAGAAAAAAATTTAAAGATTCATTTATTGATTTATCATTTGATCATATATATACATATTTATATTTATATTATAATATATAATTAAAAAATTAGAAAAGAATTTACTACGAAGAGATATTACCTCGTCATAACCTCACACGATTATATCCACGAAAATATTGTTCTCTGCTATTGAATTTATGTACCCAAAGCACTATATGTACCAAAGCAAAGCATTCTAAATATATTAATTCAATAATATATTAAGTCAATAATATATTTATTCAATCAAAATATATTAATTCTTCGGAATATGTCAATACAAACATAGTTCTTAAAAACTGTACTTATTTTATTTACAATATTTTCTATGAATATATGTTCATAATTAAATAAATATTTCAATTTGAGCTTTATTTTCAAGAATATAAGCTTACTTGCAATATTTAAGCCAAATCTTTCGAATAGTTCCAGAGAAATTGGATTTTAAGTTGTTTAAAATTTTATTTCTTTGGAATTATAAGACTAATTCCGCAATTGCCTTGTAAAATTACATTCTTTAAAATAATGTTAAACATTGTATTCCTTGCAATTGAAAAAATTTCACTTTTTATTAAATTAAATAATAAAAAATAACAAAGATTTATTAAAAGTTATTTTTTGCACGAAATTGTCTTTGGTTAAATGAATTTCATAATTGTGTGCAAAAGTTTTTCAATTCGCTTAAGAAGATCTCGAGAAATGATAAAATATCCAAAAAATAAAATTTTCATTCAGGGTTCCATACTTTGGTCCGCTGTACTGACCAACCTATTGCGTGTTTAGTGTTAAAGTATTTAAACTGGTGAGATATATCATCATATCAATACTTACCAAAGCCCTTTCTCCTTGTATTGAAAAATAATTTTGTTGGTATTGAAACTTTAATAAATTGATGTAATGGATGCTGTAATAAATCTTAACGATGCGCAGTGGTCGGAAAAGTTGGCCAAAACTCAAAAAAATGAAATCACTCATAAGAACTAATCTTTAATGTCTATTAGTATGAAGAATAATGCGTATAATTAATCAATATAATATGATGAGAGATTTGGATATGTTACCCGGTGACAATATGAGTGTTTGCGTGTGAAAAATTGTCAAAATACCTATTTGCAAATCTGAGCTGTTGCCACATTGTAAGATTTTTTAAATTAATTACAAATTAGTTTATTATTAAAAATTTTATTTTCGACAAAATATTACCGTAAACTATAATTGTTGTTTTATATTTTTCTGAAATATCCCATTTATTTTATCTGCATTAAATATAATAATCATATATCAAATAAATAATCATTTCACTTGATGTTTCAAACATATTCACATGTGTTTAAGCTAATTTTATCCGCTTTTTCTCAAGTTATTTTTATTTTAAATCGTATTTAGTAAATGATGACACATAATACATTCTAAAATATTAAAAAAAATTAGATAGCTAAACGTTTGAAATTAAATTTGACTATTATTGGAATCAGATTGATATATATTGTTTTGAAAAAAAAAACAGCAACTTTGGAGATACTATAATGTAGTTATTAGTGAAGAGAACATATTTTCTTCTGGGAAAAGAAGTTTTCTCTTTGCTCTCGAGAACATCTTATTACTCTTTACAGTGATAATATGATTTTTTGTTTAAAAAAAAACATTTCTTAGATCAGAGATCAGCAAACACTGCGGATCGCCAGCCATATGTGACATTTTTTTAATTCGATTTATTAATAACTTGTATTTGAATTGAGTGCAAACGGGTCTGGTTTCGGAATAGAGTCTGTCAATATTGTTTAGATGGAAGTTAATCAGGAAAAAAAACTTTTAAGCACTTTATGATTTTTACACAGTCATATATTTGCTAAAAGACGTTTAGAAAAACAGTTTATAATTTCTATTCTATATATCTTCGAATAAAAACTCAAGCGTCATGTTCAAATAGTTTCATTTTTTCTTATCAATTTATTAATCACTTATCACTTAATCTCATTTTATATTATTATTATAGTATTATTATTAAATTATATTATTATTATAATTATTAAGGCTCGGATTTTGATGACATTTGCATTTTTGGACATTTTTTGTCCTTTAGAGCATTTATTGAGATTTATAGGGCATTTTCTTTAAATTTTGGGGCGTATTTTGCATTTTAAAGCATTTTTTAAATTTTTTGTTAATTTTTTTTAAATTTTTATTATTTTTTATATGTGAAGAAAATCTCTAGGATATTAAAAGGTGAAGCAACATCTTTTCAAATTGAAGAAGAATTGTCAGTAAGTGTGACCGTCCTTTTCAAGTACGCACCAATAACATCAGTAGACGTTGAAAGAAGCTTCTCCTGGTATAAAAATTTGCTTTCAGACAATTTGCTCGTTGACATTTCAAAATATTTAAAAAAATTTAATAATCCACTGTAATTCTGATATTTAGTAATATTATGAGATGGAAGTTGTTATATTCATTTAAGTTTCTATACAAAATGAAAATGTTTTGGAGTCAATATATTTTCCTTTTGTTTGTTATTTTAGGATGTAAAACACATTTTTCAAACTTTAATGAACGTAGAACAAGCATTGCATTGCTTTATATTTTTTGAAACGATTAATAATAATTTTAAAGAGTAAAACATTGTTTTAGTTCAATATTTTTACCTCTATTTAAGTCATGTCATAAGGCATTTTTACCGCAATTTTCGCATTTTGAGGCCATTTTTTGCAGTTTGTAAGGGCATTTTGTGCACTTTTTAAGTGCATCAATTGAGATTTTTTAGGTCATCAAAATCCGGGCTCTAATAATTATTATTATATTATTATGGTATTATTATATTATTATTATTATTATTATTATATTAATATTATTATATTGGAGGAATTTTTTTGTACTTATTGCTTTTTTGTTAAATTTATCACTTCAAGTTTATATGTTATTAAACATGTAGTAACTTCTTGATTTTTTGTCCTAAATTATAAATTAAATAAAGTTTTGTTAAAAATTGTGATAGATAC
Organism: Parasteatoda tepidariorum; assembly: GCF_043381705.1. Lineage (NCBI taxonomy): Eukaryota > Metazoa > Arthropoda > Arachnida > Araneae > Theridiidae > Parasteatoda > Parasteatoda tepidariorum. Next base: position 11,045,431 of record NC_092215.1, on the reverse strand, counting down.
TTACAGGTAATAAGGTAGAATTGTTGTTTTCCTTTTTATTTTTTTCAGAAATATATATTAAAAAATACAAATCAGACCAATTACCAGAATATAATAAAATAAATTTGTAAATTCTACTTTAGGACATATTTACATCGTGGTAACTTTTTTTAATCAACTCAACTCAAATCCAAGTTACATTAAGTTAACTCCCATTCAATATGTACATTTGTACGTCTTTAAAAGAAGAGAAAAAAACAACAACATGGAAAACGGGTAGGGGATCGAAGAATTTAGTGTAGAACAAAAATGGGAGAAACGCTCAGAACGTCTTCTGAAATACAAATCAGACCAATTACCAGAATATAATAAAACAAATTTAGAAATTCTACTTTAGGACATATTTATATATTGGTAACTTTTTTTTATCAACTCAACTCAAATCAAAGTTACATTAAGTTAACTCTCATTCATTATGTACATTTGTACGTCTCTAAAAGAAGAGAAAAAAAAACAACAACATNCGGGGGGGGGGGGAGGATCGAAGAATTTGGTGTTGAAAAGGAAGTGTGGGAGAAACGCTCAGAACGTCTTCTAAAAACCTCCAAATGAATTCAAACACCTGAAGTTCTTTAGTTTAAAAAAAAAAAAAAGAAAGAAAGCCGGGTTGAAAAAGGGGCTACAAAAGAGAAGAAAAAAAACTTTCCAATAATCGATAACTTCAGTAGAAAGAGTTCGGTCTATTCGGACGCATGCGCACTCTTAACGTCGTCAGGGCAGAGTGCTTTAACCCTCCCCCTCGTGCACTTCGCAATCGTTGCAAGGGTCTCCGTAGCCCCGTCCAACGTAATTTATCTCGGAATGAATTTTTGGCTCTTTCATTTTTCTCTTTTCTCAAAAAGATTTCTAGAAGGCTTCCCCTTCTTTTCACCCCTCAAATGTGAGTGAGGGGGAATTAGAGGGATGGGGGTGCTATGACAGGCGTCGGACGTCAGTCACAAGTCTTTAACCTAGATTTAAAAATCGTCGCTGACGGAATTTTGCTTAAGATTTATTTAAGCTTCGCGTGTGTAAAGATTTTCGAACTAACGCTGTCGAAGTTTTCTTTTCTACCTTACATCTTATTCACATTTTTTTTTCATCACAAAATGTTTCAATGTATTTGCCAAATACTGCATTTTTATTCCAGATAAATGTGATATAAAATTAACGATTCAGAATGGAAAAATGTACTGAAACATATAAGAAGATGTAAAAAATAAAAATCCACAAGCATTTAGGCTTTGTAAATGCATCGAGGTTCATTCTTACCATTTACTCTTATTTGTTTTTTCATTATTGATTCGAACACGTTAAGCAAATTTTTGCTCAATTTAAATAAAAGATGGATATAATAAGGGTTTAAAAATCCGTAAAAGGTCCAGTTTGAGTATTAATTTAAAAGTGCAATTGAAATGTTAATTTTTATTTTAAGCACACAAACTTTAAGTGCCATAACCAATGCCAAATGTTACAACAATGTTCCTTTTCAAATATCACAGTGTCCAAATGAAGAAGGGTACCGAAGAAAGCACAGGTCGGATACATTTTAAAATCCACAAAAAAGCCGTAAATATTATTAAAAGGATACTATATAAACTTGGACCAAACAATTCTATAATTCAATAAGAATTTAAAAAATTAAAATAATAATTGATATGAACACAACTTTTTTAGTTTTAATATACATTGTAAAATAGGGGTTTTCAAAATTGAGCAATTATGCGTTAAAATAGCTCCGAAACAAGTAAAATAAAATCCCATTTTTGACTAAAATACTTGCGGAGGGAAGTTCTGATGACTAAATATATCAGAGAGATAGTATTATTCGATCACCTTAGGTGTACAACCTAGGCCAGAGAGAGTTAGGAAGTTTTATAAAATTACCGCCGATAGTATGTATTATGTCAAATGAACTATCAATTTCAATGGTAGAAATTCTAACAATTTGGAAAATATTGTCTCAGGAGATCCGTGTTTTTAAGTTAACATTTTGCTTATTTCGCTAGATATGAGAAGCTTTTAAGCGAATGAAATTTATTATTTTTTCCTGTTTTGGGTTGTATAGAGCTATGGTCGTTAGAGCATCCTGCTACGGACCCGAAGGTCCTTGGTTCTAATCCTGCATGCAGTCTACAAAGATCTCGCTCACACATTTATCCTTTCACATCACTTTTGAGGCTATGCATTTTTGCTCAAATATTATGCTTCAATTTTGATTATATAGGGTATCAAATTTGACAAATATTTGCTTCACCGCTATTTGAACCGTAATGAGGGACCCATTAAAGAGAGTGAATTATACTATGATTTGTGTCCAGCATTTCTTTTAACAGATGACAATTTAATGCTTATTTATTTAAATATTAATTTTTTCTCATTTTGCCTCTTTAAAAATTCCGATCTCTACTATAATATCGCTGTATTATTTCGATAATTGCTCTCAATTGAAAGTCCCAATTTTTTCCCTTTTTTTTCCTATTACTTAGGAGACAAAAACGCGACAGTGTTAAAGCTATTTATGTTAATTTAATTGATAATGTTCATAGGCAGGTAAGATTTATAAATATATATATAATTTTCTATAAAAAAAATATAATTTATGGTTTTGAATTTAAATACCACTTGTATTTTTAAACATTACTACCCGATGATAATAGGCTTTGCAAAATAAATATTTCTGGAAATGTCGAAAAAAAAATTAAATTAGAACAATAAATGACAGTTTGAAAATGTAGTATATTTTTTTTATTTAAATTACATAAAAATTCATAAAAAAAAGAATGTCTAATTCATTAATATTATAAGCTAAAAATTACCTGCTATGTATTGGATTCCACTAATAAAATACAAAATCATTTGGCTGAAGACAAAATAAAATGATAATAAATTATTTGCCTTCTTTAAAAAAATAGTGACATTTACCAAAAACAATAATTATAACTGATCACAACGACGTTCTACTGAAGATAGAAGATGCACGGAATAATATTTTTATATAATATTTCTTATTTAAATAATACATGTTAACAATATTTTGAATAATATATATTGGAAATATTTAATCAAAATAATATTTATCCTAATGGTCTAGTAATATTGTTTGTTGACATACACACCTTGTACAACCTTCATTATAACTTATATCTCTTAAAAATAACGAAAAGAAAGAATCAAATAGTGAGTAGGATCAAACTTATTTCATAGTATTAGTAAAGACCAACACGGTTAGAAATTACTCGAATTTTTTTTTTTTAAATAACAATTTACTTACTTAATATTTAGCCATATTCAAGCCAACCAATCAAATTACCGTATACAATATGCCATTCAAACTGTTCACCATAAGAAAACAGTTTATTAACTTCTTTTACCTAATACGGTCAAACAACCGGAATATTTTCGCACCGGCTAGGGTAACCTAATGAAACCACTAACGTCCGTATTCACCAACACAGATTACCTCCGGGTAATCTATGAGTAAGAGTAAAATCACGAGTTTAGTGCGAAACGTTATTCTCCTGCCGAAATTTCGCCAAACTCGCAGATTTCATCAACAGTTCTGACTCTCCGGGTAACCCTCCGTTCTTGCCGTGTTATCGGAGGGTAACCTATTGACGAGGAGCTTGTAAACAAAAAAGATGGAGGATTCTATAGCTGCGTTTGAGCTCGAAAATCTTGAATTTCTTGAAACTGTTGAAAGAAGGGAAAGATATGTCCAACTATCAGAAATAATGACCTAAGAAGAGTTAGATGAAAAATACTTTCTTGAAAGATATCGTTTCTTAAAACCTCTCCACTTAAATTAGCGATACTCACGCTAATTTGTTTATGCACGATGCACGTGTTTATATTATATACAAAGTCACATGGTTTTACCTTGCCCAATCAAAGGCCTCGTTATATTTTCTACAAGAGTTAAACTCGAGTTGTGAAATCCTCTGTTAAAAACGGTTGGAGAATAAAAAGCGAGGGTTAATCCAAGAGTAACTCTGAACCGTGGATATTCCGATCCCCGAGTTACTCTTGAATTTAACTCGGCGTGGTGAATACGGGTGTAAGTGCCCTGCAGCTGGGTACATATTATAGCCCAGAGGGGTAATCTGTCACTTTCATGACCTTTAGAACGAGGGTTCAAGTTCCAACTTAGGCAACATGACATTTTCCCCATTTCTTTTAACACATGAAGAATTGCCAGTTGCCTGCACTCCCCAGTTTGTGACCCTGGACACTTAGAATATGACACTCTCATTCGCGCATAGATGACAGCACCATAAAGCTGCTTATCACAAAAGTCTAGTATTTTCTTGTTAGTTGTAAATGGTTAAAAAACCGCATTGTTTTGTGTTTATAGCTTTTAAACCATGCTAAATGCAAACAGTTTCAAAACCGTATAGGTAAAAATTGCTTCTGCTTGTAAAAAATGCAGACTGCTGCTTATTATTTAACCATAATTTTAGAATGAAAATTCTTACACTGAACGAAGAACTCGTTCGAAGTGTGCGAACTATTGATTACAATGACAGTAGATGGTGTCACAAAAATCTGGCTTCCCAACGATTAAAAAATTTTAAAACCCATCATGATATTTCGAAACATTGGCGGTAACGTTACTCATACGTAATACCAAATGTTTAGAAATTCACGCTTATTACGCAGAAAATTAACTATGTTTGTCTACATTTTTTGATAAATGATTTATTTTACTTTCAAATTTATTTTTTTATTTTTTCATCCATTGTTGGGTTGAATAAAACAGCGGTTTAAAAGAAAATGAACCTTGTATTCAGGTTTTTTCTAGTTTTACTATACTATGCGAATATAATACTTTGCGAACATTATTTTAAATATCTTTTACATTATTTTAAAGATCTTTTGCATTGTTTCTAAGTTATTTCCATCTTCAACGTGTTGAAGATGGCCAACATTTGATCTAACAGTCATGACTGACTGTTATAAACACATAACAGTTACATAAATTAGATATTATAGGCTAAGAATCATTATTTCATGTGACGGAACAGCTTTCGTAAAACAACCTTATGAAGGTAATTGTACAATAAAATATAAGTCAAGGGAGATAAATACTTTATTTGAAGTAAATTAAACCTCATGGCTCAGCAGCTCAGCAGTAGCTCCACGAGAAAAAGTTTTTTATCAATCAGTTAAAAAAGTAAGTTTAGAGTATAAAGTAAAATTTACTTCACATGCTGAACACCATAAAATAAACACTTTAAGAATATATTGTACAAGAAATGAAGAAGAAATTCGAACGGGAACTGTCGAAACGAAAAAAGATGTCAATCTCAATGTACCGCAAACATCTATGGAATGCCCCATCATTCTAGGTAAGTTGACAAGGTTGAATAAAAATGTGTTCTTGGATGTGAAGTATGAGACCCGGGGATCCCAAAATCCATTATTTTTGTTAAGTTCTTTTACCTTGAGTATAAAAGCAAGTTATTGCTCAGTAGAGAAAATGCTATCTTTTGTTTATATACTTTCTCCAACCATTTATTCCGATGAACGTAGAAAGAAAGATACTGTCACTTTTCATATTTCAGAAATTTATGACAAGAAATCCCGTATTTGGTTATCGTTCGTCATTGACTTGGAAAATATTGAATTATGACGTCATTTTTACATCCACAAGATATCCTGAGAACTTCAGTAAATGGATGCTGACACCACCATCTAAAACAATACTACGAGTGATTTCTTTGGGATGCTATCCCGAATGATATTCTTTATTATATATATTTTTTAGGAATAAAAACAAAATACATCAACTTGAAAATGGTATGAGTCAAACTGCATATGAGTCAAAATATATTTGATCTGCTTGATGTTTAGTTGTCAATGCAGTTGTTAGTCTAAAACTAGTCCAAAGAAGCTGTTAGATAATATGTTTCAAACGTGCATCGTACTTGAAGTTTATTAGAAAAACTGACAAAATAGCACAATTTTGGCACTTAATATTATTTAATAGACGTGCTATAATTTCTACTTAATTTACGGCATAAAAAAAGGGAAATATGTTGAAATATCATTGTTAATTAAATGTTTACCGATGGCTCAAAGTGTTTAAAAAAGAAATTTTATCGACAATTTCAAGTTCCCTGGTATTGACAGCCGTGGACAACCAGATTAGATATGTTCTTGGGGAAATAATAAGCAGTGCGCTCAGTTTTAACTTCTTTCTAGAGGGTTTCTTCGTTCTTGAAAATTTAATAGTTTTGGCAAATGTTTCACGATGCTTTCGGATATTTAGATTTTTTTTTAAATTTCAATTTGATTTTAGAATTTTAACTTAACAGTTAACTGACCGCTAACTTGAATCGATCCCTTTTACTTATTTATTATTATTATTTTTTTCGTTAACAGGAACTAGTTGAATTATTTTGATTCCTTCGACATTTCCAATTCCTTCAATTTTCCAGTTTGGTTTACTCTTGTTAACGCTGAGCATACCATAACCGGTCAAATAACCGTTTAAGAACTTTTGCATCGAAAATGCGTAGATCGACTTATCGTTTTTGTATATTTGACTTCATGACTTTTTCTAACAATTATATACAGTTAATATTCTATTATTATTTTGAATTTAGCTTGTTTCGAATAATGCTTGTAGTATACCTATTTCTACCACAACCGGTCATTTGACCGGGAGAACAATTTATTACCTTATAAGGTTATCGGATCAGAAATTACGATGCAATGCGTGTTCAACGTATTGCATTCAATTGATTGCACATTTCTGCAAAAACTGTTGCGTAATTAGTTGAATCAGAATAACTGTGAATTCAAATTTCAAACGAGTACCTAAAATTTTAGATTGGCATTTTTGGTGTAAAAAAAAGTGACAAAACAAAAAGTTTTGGTTAGTAGCTAATATTTTATTTTGATAGCTTTACTTCCTTTTTAACTACCTAGGTTAGATACTTAGGTTAGGTAAGAAAAGATATAATCTCATCAGCTCACATATGTGTGCGCTAATGTTGTTGTCGTTGGCCATTAAGGCAGAGGGGGAGCGATTGTTCTTAAATTTCAGTGGTGCCATCTATGGCCAAGAATTCGACTTCTGCCACACACATACGTCACACTCGTTTATAGGTGGACCCATTCATCCATTCACAGATCGTAATTTTGACATGCACCAAAGAACGATCAATATTCAACTCAATACTCCCAGAGGTATAATTTATTATGGGAACAATGATGACCTCCTGACCCGACAGCTCACCAGTCACCATTTACTACACGGGTGGTCCATGGCCAGCAGGATTCAAACTGTTATCTGTTGAGGACTAAGATAGTTGCGTTACAGTGGGCTTAATAGATTACAAGCTAGATTAGAACCGAGACTTATGTCTCCTAAACCATACTCTGTAACCACTAGGGGAAAAGATTTACACCCCAGAAGGAGGTTTTAAGTAGTGACCGTATAAACTGCGATAATTTTTTTGGAGGGGTCAAAGAAGAGAATTAGCTGTATAAATTAATGGTTAACAGTGCACAACGTTTTTTACAACAATGGTTAATTTTTTTTTATTTATAGAGGGCCTTATAAAATAACAGCCATCTCTCTGAATTTGGCAAGAATTTCTAAGAGTTTGAAAAATAAGAAAAATAAGTAAAATTTCATTAACGTCTAAAACTTTTCTAATCTTGTAAAGTCAAGTCATCGGAATTACTTAAAAATGAATGTCTTATTTGATATTAAATAAAACATGAAAGATAAGTTTCTTTGCTATTTCGTGAATTAAATCGTAAAATATGTTCGATTACTTATAACTTTTTTTAAATATTTGTTTTGATGAAAAGTCTTTGATATTTAATAGGCAACTTCTAACAGGAGCAGCAAAGTTTTTTTTTCCTGCTTAACTGATTTGCAGCTCATTTTACATGTTTCAATTTATTTTAAGTTAAAGTTATTCGACCTCATTTTTGTTTAAAAAGGTAATAAATTGCAATATTTAAAAAGATCTAAAGAGCGAAAGAGAATTTAAAACCGCTGATTTGGAATTATGGGTTAAAAACGTTTCAATTACAGTAACGGAAAAAAGGATAATATTAAAAAATTTAGATGGTTAAATATAAATAAAAATAGCTAAGACGCTTTTCAAAATTTTGTCCCAGAAAAATTAACTAAAGCATGATGAATTAGAAAATATAAATCTATTCCTCTCTTTTTAAAATTAAATACTAAAGAAAAATTACAAATATTGAAAGAAAAACGAAGAACATACACTACTTACTCTTTCTTTTTATTCTTTTTTATTGCATTTATAGTTTATCAAATATGAATTTTAACTCTGCTTTCGTATTAAAAGATGTTGCAGAAATTGGAAGCTATTTATTGCAAGCATTTTTATTCATTTTGCTTTATTTTGTTTTTAGCTATCTCTCTTTCAATGTAAACTCTTAAAAATTGAGAAATATGAACATTATTTTTTAAGTGTTATTTTATTCTTCTTTGTGTTGAACTTCTTTTCCGGAAAAATTAAGATTATACTTTTTTATATTTCAAAGTTTTTTTTCCTTTGGTGAATGATAAGTTATTATTTTATTTGTATTTCCTTGATAACTTAGAAATAATTAATGTTGACACAGATTTACAGAAAAATGGTATGATTTTTATTCTAGTAAAGGTTATAACTAAAATAATGCCTTTAAATTTAATTAATTTATTTATTTTGATTATAATTGTCTATTCTAAGTAGTACATATTTTATTAAAATTTTCTTCATGGTTGTGATAACCAGTTATATTAAGCGCTTTTGAGATTTTGAATAAATATAATTAATCTTATTTAAGACCCGAATTTCTAATTTTGGTTTCATTATGTAATTATGCAAGGCAAAGTCAATAGCAATTGTACAAATACTTATATTGAAAATGAATTTTGAAATTAAAGGAACAATCTTTAAAAAGTAGCAAATATTTAAATTAACAAATTAAAGTAATTATACCAAAAAAAATTTAAAAAAACATTGTGTTTTAGCAGAAGAACCCAAAAATAAAAAAATTGCATAATTTTTTTTATTTACCAGAAAGAATTATACTTTTTAATCAATCCTAAATTACTAAATATTAATCATTTTTATCACTTTTAATCACTTATAAATATTAATCATTTTATTTATCATTTATTGCATTCAAAAAATTTCTTAGAGATGCATATTGAGGGAGATGTATATATTCTCATGCATTGCTAAGTTAACAGTTTAATGCGAAAATTATTACTGACAGAATATTTTGATTTAGGAAACATAGCCGAGGCACATAGCCCAATTTTCATGTGTCTATCATTCAACGGCCATGATAGAAGTACCGCGTAATTTTGACTCTGATCAGGTGACGAGGACAGCTCCTGAACTGGTACTCCTCTCTGAAATTTTCGCACCACAACCAACGAGAGGATTCTCAGTTCTGACAAAATTAAAGTGCACCTTACTGCTTATGCATGCTGGTTTTTTGTCGACTGGCAGGATCGAACCCACGACCCAGATCTCCACCAGGGGTGTGAGTGTCACCTTAACTGACTGCGCTACCAGAGCGCTATTTCGTTGTGCATTGAAGTGCCGTTGAATTAGGGATTGACAATGCTATGGGAGCTGGGTTGTGCTCATTTATGCATATTAACTTTGAAAATGAAAACTCCTATTTCAGACATCATCCATCACAGACAAATTTGCCATTCCATTTCTAAATGTATCAGAGAATTTTCCAGATCAACTGGTTCAAGAGTATATCGATAATACATGGATGGTGAAGATGAGCTTACCGTTCAGCTTCATCGCATTGTATGCCAAATATGTCATCACAAAGTACTGATTTACAGTATATATGCTATTACCTACGTGTCCTCACGTGGACATAACAGAAGCTATAAAACTTCGGTGACTTTGTATAGCCCTAATTCAATGGCGTTTTAGTTTTACAAGTTAAATAACATCGATTTAGTTTCCGTTTCTAGTAAGAAATATTTGTTATTATATTTTTTACTTAATGGCGAGATATTGAAAAAATATCCTAAATGAAAAGCCAATTAAAGAAAAGGGATAGAAATATACTATTTACTTCGTTCTGTAATTTATATTTACCTCATTTTAAAATTAGTTACAAAGTTCTTCAGGATAGATAGAGCAGCTAAATCGGCTAAGTTTAAAATAGAATTTCAAAGTACAAAGAAAATTTACCGCAATAGAGTGAAGAAATCTGAAGATAAAATTAGCAGTCTCTTGTGCAAGTTTTTCAGTTGGATTGATTCAGCGTGCTGTAGAAAACATTATGTTATAATTTTTACAAACAGCACGAACAGATGGACTTCGTAGCTAAATTTTAAATTTTGTGAGAAAATACTAGCTTTCCCAGGTAGAACACAGCAAAATTTTAATTTTTTCCTCCATCTGTCATTCTTCAATTGATTTCTCAACGACACATACACACACGCATATATATATATATACATTTNAAAATATTTATATGTGTATATGTATATATGTATGTGTATATATGTATATATATACTCGTATGTATATATATATATATATGTATGTGTGTATTGAAGTAAGAGAAAAGCAAACAAAATCGAATATCAGAGACAGAAAAAAGTAATACCATTTTTCTTCAACATTATTACTATGAATGAATAATAGAAGCATAACAAAAAAATCTAAATTGCTCTAATAAACTAAACCTCTCTATTAAACTCAAATGCCCTTTATCTGCTTATTCCAACAATGAATATATTTAATCTTGTTTTCGCTGATAATTATATAAACTCGAATTCCTATTATCTTTTACATTTAATGTAACAAATTAATTTTATTCAATGGACAGATAATCAGAATGATTTATTTCATAATTTTAAAACATTACTAATCGCCCCGTGACAGCAAACTAACTTATAACTGAAGTCATCAACTGTGACTGTTTATCAACAGTAGAAGAGGCATTTCTAAATATAGTCTTGTTTTGCATAGGAAGAAACGCAAACTTCTAAAAGCAGTCATCCATTTTTCGTCCATAACTCATCGTTCAATTGTTAATCCATTAGTCATTGTCACCGTTGCTCGGACACATATGCTTGGCCCGTGTAAGACTCCTTAATTACCCCAGTCTTTTGTCTCCCACCCCGTTCTTCAAATCTTGACAACTACAGAGAATGGGAAGGTTGAAATCAGTTCTCTCAAAGGCATTATCTTGTAACAGAATGTTGTTTTCAAACATTTTCTAAATAGGAAAATGATGACATTGCAAAATGTTATTTTATTTGTAAATCTATCATTCCTGTAACAAATTCTTAAAATTCGAAGAAGAAGGTTTAATTTGAAACATTGAAAGCAGATAATATTTTTTGCCCGGAAAAGTTACCGAAATTTAATGAAATTAAAAGTGAAAAAGAAATTTCGTTAAAATATTAGTACTTTTTAGATAATTACGATATTATTAATACAACGATATAGTTAAAATATGTGCTTTTGAGAAGTAAAAAAACCATTTACATAAATAATTCGAATTTGTATGAGTTTTAGTAAATGATAAAAAAATTACTTTAGTTTATTGAATCATTTTTCGCTTCGAAAGTTTCGCAACTGAACACATAAGAGATTTATAAAGAACGCATGTTTTTCATTCTTTTTTCTATGTAAAACTATATTATTCGTTTTTTAAATTATTCCTTTTTTTCATAATTTGAAAAAAAGAATATTACTTGGTTTATTATTTTCAAACTAATAATTCTAAACAACAATGAAGTAATCTAAAGCTGGGCTTCCCGACCTTTTTATCGTCGCAAACTGGTTAACGTTTGATAATTTAATTCTCAAACTGAGAGAAAGGGGCGTAGATTGTTTATATTTTAGATGGTTTTAATTTAATAAGTTTAAAGAAATTATATTTAAACATGCCTCAAAAACAGAATTTCCGTTCTAAAACTGTGATAAAATAACCGGCAGCACTTTGTTAATCGAATTAAACGTAAAGTCTACGGTAAAGAATATTTTTTACCTTTACGGTTTTGAAACAGTTTAAAACTAGTATGGTTGTAATACCATAAATACAAACATTTATCTATTTACAACTACCATGGTTTCAGAACAGTAAAAAAAGAAATTTAACTGGACATAGGAGCTCGGCTTCTCGTTAGATAATGGACATTGGAGAGTGCAGGACACTGGAAATTCTCCATGTGTGTAAAACGGAATGGAGGTGTCGACGCTGGGGCTCGAACCCCCGTTCTATCGGTCATGAGATAGACAGATTAGCTCTATCTGCTATAATATGAACGCAGTTGCAAAGAACTAAGTTGCTTCATTAGGTGGGCTTATTAGATGCAATAAAATTCTTGTTGTTTAACCGTTTTAGGTAAAAAATAGTTAAAAAACGATTTTTCTCACTGTTAATGGATTCATTACCATCTTATTTATGGCGATTTGACTGTTTTGTTTAAATATGGTTAAATAGCAATTAAATAGATTGTTATTTAGCCATTTTTTCTGACAAATTTCTAACAGTATGTTATCGGTGCGGCTCTAAGTGACGTTTTCTCAGTTCTAGTGAATCTCTCGTTCATAGAAAGTCACACAATCCTGAGAGCACTCAAACCAGCGAAAGTAAATAAAATTGAAATAATTTAATGTTCCTAAGACGGCCCATTTGATTTATGGACCAGTGCAGGTTCGCGGCCCCAAGGTTGGGGAACACTGATCTAAAAGAATTATTATTGACACTATATTTATCTTAAATCAAAATACTTGATTTATTCCCTTACTAAAAATGTGAGGTTAACTTAATAAATTAATAATTCTAAGCACTTCTCAGAAAGTGGTAACGTTGACAACAGTTAATCCTGAATTCAGTTAGTGTGTATGTTATATGAATTGAAAATGCGCTACGTATGCAATAAATATACTTATAAAAAGCATCGAATTTCAGGACATTTTAAGTAATATATTTAGGGAAAAAAGTATTAGCTGTTTCATCAGCTGTAAACATCAAATATCTAGAGATAAAAAAAATATTTTGGTTATATATGAATTATAATTAAGTATAAATTATTATTTGATTCGGTTACATAAATATTTTATTCCCATTGAATCAAAATTGGTTTGGCTTGGTTGGTTGCTACCTTTTATACTTTACGTTTTTGAAATTTTAAACTGATTTTTGCGAAATCTTTCACACAATAATATATGTAACTTAGTTGCTGAAATTTCTTACTGGTATTATTGATTAATCGTCCTATTTAAATTCTTATTTTTATTTCCCAGCATATGCACGCTAACTAAGTTTTTTAAAAAAATTAGCTTTAAATCAGCTCAGTTATTAGTAGGATTGTCCAAAATTAGTATTTTTGATTGTTAAAAAATATTTCTAAAAAACCTATTGAAAACTTTTGCAATAATTTATATTAATGCCCATCACAAGATAGAAACTTACTCTAAAATTTTTATCATGATTTAGTTTTATACTTAGTTGTTGTCAGAGCATAAAATTTATATCTGCTTCATGCTACTAAAAGGTTATCTAAAAAAAAAGAGGCTAAAAGCATGCTACCAGTTTTCGTGACATAAAGCATCAATTTACTATTAATATTATTAAATGCCATAATTGAATGACAATCACGTAGCATTAATTACATAAATAAAAACAGCCTAAGAATAATCTATCTTCCGTTTATCCCCGAAGAAGAGGTATCTGATGAATCAACGTGTATTGAATTATTCATCAGCTGCTAAACAACATCCCCTATGACCTTTACATATGTATACCATCAAATGCGAGAACCACATTACAAATCATTGATCGCTGACATAGAGCAGTGGACATGAATTCAATTCTGACCCTAGTTAGTAATCGTTTATAAGATTAGACTTGCCTAACATTAGTATATTGTTATTCAAAGCGAGCTGTTTTTAAACGAGTTTCTTAAAAAGCTTTGCTTTTGTAAAATAATGGGTTAAATTTTCATCAACATAATATTTAGGCTTCTGAATAATCCTTATTTTGAAGAAAGTGTGTATTTGCAAATACGTATGTAAATAAAGATTCAGTTTTGTAGAATTATTTATAACATTGTGTTTTTATTTCGTTTCTTCAGCTAATGATTTTTTTATTTTATTTTATAAGCGACGTTGAACAACCGACCCAATTTTATGGGTTTACGACTACTAATGTTCAATTCCGTAGCCTTGTAATTTTCAACCCAAACCAAAAGACAAGGGAACTCCTGGATGGAATATTGGGAGAAACTTACCTTCGTGGAGGACTTTTTGATGGAGCTGACCCGCATTTGCGTTTCATGGAGAGGAAAACCACGAGAACCTCCCACGGTTAGCCCGACGACAAGGGGACTCTAACCCATGTTCCGTCTACCACTGAGGATATTTCACATCAGCACTGTGGTTGGTGCTAGCCGGATGTGGAATTCGTATCGACTGGGATTCGAACACGGTTCGTCCCATTGGAAGGCGAACCCTCTATCCCCTGAGCCATCGCGGCTTTTCATCTAATGATTGTCATAACAAAAAAAAAATTCTGTGTGCAGTGAGCCAACAAAAATCATTACTCTGAATAGCTTTTGCTCTAATGATCGGATTTTCAAGCAATAAGTTCCGATTGAAATAGTACAAGAGGTTGACCTCAAATATATGAATTGACTATTGCTCACTTTTAATCCAGTTACAGAAACAGACACAAATACGTCAATTCTCTGAATAAATATGCTATTTTGTGTGGATTTTGAGTTTAAATCATCAAAATAAGAAATGGAGAGTAACAGCAACCTGGAAAATATGCTCGCATTAGTTAAGTCAGGAGAAATGTTTAAAGTTAGGCCTTTTTCGTAATAATTTTCCATTTTATGTATTTTGCAAAATCTTGTTAACTTAAGAAGTAAATTTTTGACCACAATAATAAAACTTGTTAATTCAAAGATAATTCCAAGTAAAAAATACTTTTAGCAATGATTTATTATTTTAAATTTAATTTAATTATGGTGGAAAAAATTTGCAGAGTAAGGTACAGCAATTTTCACATTACTGTTAAGCTGTTGTACATAAGTTTAATTTCAAACCAAAATTTCGAACGAAATCAGTTGAATTTTTCTTGAGTAATATTCAAAAATTTTTTTACTGATGTACACTACTCTGTTAGAAATTTCATTCTATAATTGCTTCCTTCCAACCAGCCTATTCAATTGATCGTCAAGTTTAAATGGATAGTGACATTTCTTTTCTGTAATTTTTATCCATGTATTTGTTATTAATTGATTAAGTTTATTGCCGAGGCTCTTTTTCTTTGCCTTACGCATTCAAATGTGTTGGCGGAAAAGAAAGCGAGAGAATTTAATGAATCCAAAACGTTAGCAACCATATAACAGTTTTCGAATTCTATGCTAAAGTGTTAAGCAGATGTCGAGGGAATCTCTAATTATAAATTTCATTCTGCACTCAATTCAAGGTTGTGGCATAAAAAGATTACAGAGCTGCTAATATTTTGAATTCATTAAAATTCGTCAGTATGTTTCTCGCTTTCTTCTCCGACAGCACGTTTGAACGCGTACAGCTAAGAAAAAGAGCCTTGGCATTAAATTTAATCAATTAATAGCCAATGCATGGATTCCTTAACTTTCCTTGGCGAAAACTAAGCTAACGTTCATATGAAACTAGCTTTTTTGATTTCTTGGTGGACGGAGGTGTCCTGTGGGGCTTAGACTTGCAGCCACACCCACCGGGCCCTTTTCCAAATTTATAATTTAATAATGCATATTTAATATTAAATATTCAGCTTAATCTTTACTTTAGTGCTCCACAAAAATTTCGAAAATAAAGCATTATTATTTATTATTATTTGATTATTTATAAACCCCTTCCTTCTTGCTCCCGTGAAAATGACGGGGTGAGGTTTCGCCCTCTATTTCTCGCTCCCGTGATATTTCCGGGCTGGACTGTTCGGAGTGCCAATAAGAATAAAACTATTTCATTTCTTTCGCCCGGAAAATATTTTACTTCTCATTTTACACACCAGATGTCAGTACCAGGGTAATTGTAGATAGTTTATTTTAAACTAGATGTCAGCACTAATCAGGTATACAGGGATAAAAAAAATAGGCACTTTTATGACCGTTTTCTTGGAATTTAACCGATTGTTAAGGGGTTTAGCAATTTATGGTTTTTATTAAATAATTGCTTGTCTACATCACTCCGTAATAAAATATGAACACTTGGAAATACACCAATTAATCCCTTCTTCAACTCATGGCTAATAGATCTTCAACAAATAGTTGTTTCTTCAAGCACCAAAACTTTTCTGGATAGTTTGTTTAACCGTAATAGACGAAAACAGTCATAACGTCTTTTAAACTGCTAGAATACCATCTTTTTACATGGTTATATGTCTGATTTGGTTGAATATGGCACAAAAACAGTTAAATAAACTATTACTTAATCATTTTTCGAGAAATTTTTAACAGTTGTTGCCTTTTACTGTGGTTTTAGAGTGCCATATCTCGTGAATAGTGTGCCACACATCGTGAAATCGTAATTTTTGAGTGCCACTGTGTTAATGCATAAACATTATTTTATCAAGCATATTTAAACACCTTCTTCATTTTCAAATTGTATGTGAAAATAAAAAAAATACATTCTTCGCAATAAAAAAAAATGGGTGAAGTCAATTTTAAATGTTAAATTCAGATAAAATAAAAATTATTCTAAATATTTTTTATAATTTCTGGAACTTTTTCGTATTTATTAAATATGTTTTCAGTAATTTCATCACTAATAAAAGTAGACTGAAGTAGAAAAAAGCATATTTTTAGAGTCCAATAGTCAATTTTCTTAAAAAACTGCTTTTATTTCCTTTTTCTTTTGTTTCTTCTTTTTTGGAAGCTTTTATTTTTTCAAAAGTTTCCGAAATGTCAAAAACATGAACAAATGTTATGCCTGCAACCGCTTTTCTGTTTAAATGGCGCTCATTGCTTCAAAACTAAAAGGCAACGACAAAGAAAATCATAAATTAATTACATCCAAATTGAAATTTGTGTCTCGAATATTGATAATAAATTTTAAAGTTTTAACTTTAAAAATGAATCAACATCCAAGAGTAACGCAGAAATACACAAATCCATTTTAAATATACAAAATCCAAAATCAAAAATCATCAGAAATGCAAGTAATTGGCATTTGTGGTACAATATATAGTAATCATAACTTAAAGAATTAGACAATATTTTAGATAAGAATATTAGGAAATTTCTTCAGAGAAATGCAATTTTAAGAAAAATAGTGTTATTTTCTGCAATAAATTTTATGAATAATATGTCCATAGAAAATTATTTTCAGTATTGATGAATCTGAAAATAAAGTTACATTTTAAAATATACCATTAAAAATAATAATAAATTTCTAAATTTTTTTTAATGTTAAGTAGAAAATTATTTTCAATATTGACTGAAATTAAATAACATTTCAAAATATTCCTAGTAAAATTCAATGCTATAAACATTATTTGGTAAATTTTTAGATTTAAGTATAATTTTATGTGGGCAATTATTTTCCATATTGACGAATAGGAAAATCAAGTAATAGTCCAAAATTATCGAGAAACACTATTTTGGAAATTTTTAAATTTGAATATAATGTTGGACTGAAATTTACTTTCCATGTTCACATGTAAGAAAATCAAGTTAAATTTCAAAATATTTCTAGTAAAATTCAATTTTATGAATAATATTTTATAAATTTTTAAATACTTGTTTGATGTTCTGAGGAAATTTACTTTCAATTTTAATAAATATGATAATCTCTCTCAAGTAACATTTAAAAACACTCTTTTTAAAATTATACGTTATAAAAACCAGTTTATAAATTTTTAAATTTATAAATAATGCTTTTATTTTAAATTACTTTATTAAGTTAAATTATTTAGGGAAAATTACTTTCAATAAAGAATATGGAAATCAAGTAGATTTTTAAATATTTTCTTTTAAATAAACGTTCTAAACTTTATTGTACAAATTCATAAATATTCTATTCCTAAAAGTAATATGATTTTCGCTTAGGCCATTAGTGAATCCTTATCGAAGAAAGCCAGTCAGACTTTTACAATAAATGCATCTAAAGTGAGATTCATAACAATTCGTAGAAATCCTTTCACCCGAGCAAGTTTTCTTCCAAAAGGGTTTTCCGGAAACTCTAAAGAAGATTTCTTATGCAGTAATTATTTTATTCCAACAACAGACTGTTTTGAAATTTTAGGAATTAAACTTCCGACATTTTCCTTTCCCAAGTGATTAATGTCTTTCTAAAAGGGTGCCCGAAAAGAAATTTAATCGAGGACTTTAAAGCTCACTTAAATTTACCGTAAGTTAACTTTCATAGTTCTCTAATCTTAAGTATAACCAACCACGAAAAGCTTCCATTTTCTTCGATGTTGTTGTTTTCTGAATTAAAAAATGAATTGCTATCACGTGAAAAGTTTTCTTGATTAAATAACGATGCGTTATGAAAAACAAAACAGTAAGAAATGGTTTTAAGTCATAGAAGAAATCGAAGAATAAACTTAAATGTTATTATACTTAAAAACGTCCACTTTTAAACTCATTTATTTAATTAAACTATCTATAAAACTGCTTTGCTACTTCCTTAAATTATACCGTTTATTAGACTTAACTATATCTGGTACTGTTATTCTAAAAAGTAAAGAGTATTATTATTAAAATTGGTTATTTTTCTTTGATTTAAATTATTTTTGAGGAGGATGCAGCATTAAATATAACTGCAGTAGACGAATCGATATTTAAGGCTCTCGAAGCGTGTGTTATAAGGTGTCCATGACTTCCAATTTCATAGTAGTATTATTAATATTTTATGTAGCAATATTAATCAAAAATATAGCAGTCAAGGTAGTGTTGATAGAGTTTCGGATTTATGTAGGCTGTTATAAATCAATTCAATATCACCCTTTTTTGTTACGTTATATCCGTGTAAAGCTGCTTGGTAATAAACTATTATTCTAAATAGTAAATACTACTGGAAAATATAGTCGCTTTATTGAGTTACTATTATAATAACTATGTATAATTTTAATATAGGTATTTTCTGTATTTCGGAAGATTTGTTTTTAATCAAAATTATAATCAAATCTATCAAATTACGAAAATTTATATATATATATATANTATATATATATATATTTATGCATGCAAATGTATGTGTTTATACGGATTATAAAATGATACGTAACAGTTGATTGTTTCCTTAACTGTAATTAAAAATTAGCTATAACACAAATCATAAAACTTAATGAGATAACCTTATTCAAGATTAGGCAATTCAAATTTATGATTTAGCAGCATGTTTTTTCTCTTGTTTATAAATCGAAACAAAATAGAAAGAAAAAAAACATGACCCAGTGTTCATGATTTTAGTACACTTAGTAGTTAAAAGTATGTCAGTACTTTTGTACAAAATATTGTGTAAATTTAATGAGAGTAATTTGAGATAGCTTTTGTTAAAGTAATTTCAAGAAAATAACTGTGAATTAAATTAAAGTTCAATTTCAAAATAAATATTTTTAAATTGAATTTTAATCAAATTCAATTTGAAAAATTTTGATTTGATAAAATAGATTATGAAGGGACCAGAATTCACTTATTTCACTAAGATGAATACAAAATGTTTCGTTTCTTTTATGTTATAACTTCGTATGTTTGTGACTATCAAAGTAAAATTAACATTAATTACCTATAATTTTAACTCAACAATCACTTTGTCTTAAAATTTGTGAAAATATATTTAACCTGTTACTAATAATAATCGTAAAAAGGTTGATGAAATTCATTATATAAATTAGGTCTTGGGGAATAACCAGTAATGAGTGAGTTACTGTTTTTTTTTAATTGCTCTCTTTCGTGATTTAGAGCTAAAGAGAGCATAATAATCACGTAAATATATTTAGTAATAGTGATTAATTCATACATGAAAAGCATCCACTCATAATTATTTTTTATATTGTCATTTTCAACAAAAGGCTTTTTGTTTCTTTTTACCGATCTTCTATTGCCTTTAGGAATCCTAATTAACAAGTGCCTACTTCATTTTTTATGATTAGTTTCAAGAACAAAAACTAAAATTCGTATTTCTTTATCACTGGTTTTTATTTTATAAATCTTACTTAAAGTATATTTTCAATCAAATACATGCCTAAAGTTTTAAGGATTTATTTTAAGTTTCATAAAAAATATATCCATCTTGACACTTTGTTAATGAGAAAATGAATAATTAAAATAATGAAAAGAAAAAAAAATGTCCTCAAAGAATGCGACTTAGTTTTATTACATGCATTTGTTGGGAATTGATCATAGAGCATAAGCATTTAAAAGAAACATAAGCGAAAATTACTTTTGACGAAAAATAAGAAAATATTTTTTGTGAAAAAAATACTCAACGTGGTTTTTAAGTTTCATTTTATTTCTTCCTTTTTTTATCGTTGTTTTCTCAAGTTCTTTTTTTTGAAAGAAAAATTTTAAGAAAGAGAAATCTTCGTTTTGAACACATGTTCCAAACAGGTAATTAATCTGTAATTGCTGTAAAAAGGAAGATTTTTAATAAAAGACGAAAAAAGAAATTACTAAAAAAAATCCTAGTAAAGTCATAAAGTTTGAAATTTCTTTTTCTAGAAGATTGCACCGGAAAATTTCCATTTTTTTTCTTCTCCTGAATAACGTAAATTTATTCCAAGCCTCACTGAAGCGATACTGTGTGAAAATGTATTTGGGATTGCAAGGATAAATTGTGAACCTAATTTAAGAATTCGTAAAAAGAACTAAATGAATTAGACACGGACTATTCGTTTAATTTTGTATATTTTACGCATCTTGATCACTATTTTTACGGTTAATATGTTTATCAAGTTAAAAATATCCAACTTTCTAAAATCTCCCTTAAACTAATTTCACAAAAAATCGCGTCCGTTTTTTTTTAAACTCAGAAAGAAGTGACATTTGCCCAATTAGACTAATATTTTTTCAGATAGTCTTTAGACTACGGAATCATTTATAAAATTTATTTCGTATAGTTCGAAGTAATTAAAAAGCTATAATAATATAATGTTTACCTTTTATATATAGACGAATTTTATTCATCCCACAGACTAACAAGTTGTAAAAAGTATCTTTAAGGGTTTTTATTTCCTCCAAAATCATCAACGTACAACTTATTTTGACTTCCTATGTACCTATCTAAAATTCAACTTTTATAAATACTCTGATTCAAAGTATACTCAAAAATTTTTAAGAGAGGTTAAAAAAAGCAAAGACATTATTTAAAAGCAAAATGTATTGTGAAACAGTTCAAAGAAATTTTATATTATAATATTTTTGGAGTTTAAAATTGAATGAAAAAAAGATACTATGTCATTTTGAATTAACGATGAAAGTCGTAAGAATCATGTTAATGATGATTTAAAGCAACATGTAAAAGGAAGTCATGCATACTGTTTTTAAATCTATATAAGCTTTAAGAAATAGGAAACTAAAGAAATATTTTTAAATTTAAAGATACTTAACTGTTGACTTTTTTTAAAAAGATATTTTTTTTAACAAAGCAAAATAAGTAAAATATTTTCCAGATTTAAAATTTTTCCAGATATTTTCCATATTCTTAAAACAAAACACTTGAGTTTGCAAACAATTCTTGTGCTATTTTAAGTTTTCAGAGAGTAGATTTCATTATTGTAGCTATAAACTTAACAGCTTTCTGAGTTTTTTCTTATACTTCAAATTGGTTAATCAGTTTGAATAGAACAGGGCATGGAGTAATTTTTTTCAAGAAAATTGAAAATTTTGTTTGGAAAGACCCTCTAAACACCTGAATTCAAGAAAGATAATTTAATAAAGATTTTCTACAAAAAAGGATAACTAAAAGATTCTAAAATAAATATATTCTTTAGATAGAAAAAAAAGTTAAAAGTAGTGTAAATTTATAAACAAATTTCTTTTTGGAAAATAGGATTTAAATTCTAAATTGTTTAACATAAAATCAAAAGAAATTTTTTCATTGGAAAATTTTTCAATTGCTTTTAAATGGCTAAAACAAATACTAAGGCTGAAATCTAAAAAAAATCAATTATGAATTCTGCAGTTCTTGCATAAACATATTTTGAAATAACAATTTATCTGCTTATCAGAACTTTAAGAAAAATCAAAATATCGTAAGTGATTAATTATATATATATATA
>NC_092215.1:10987006-11023081 GCF_043381705.1 Parasteatoda tepidariorum | reverse complement strand
ATATATATATATTAGCTGCATAAAAAAATCCAGTTTGATTTGAGACTGACACTTCGAATAGTTGCCTTGTAGGAATAATCTTTTAATTTATTTATAACAGAATTTAACACTGCTAAATTGATTAAATAATTTCATTTATTTAGTTGGTTGTTTAAGTATAGGGTCATTGTAAAAGTTTGTGCTGATATAAATCGCAATAAAAAGATTCATTCATTCTTTAAAAAAAATTCATTTATTTCCCATGTGGTTCCAAAAAATGTGCGTTATGAGCAACTTACTTAACTAAATTATAAGATCCGAAATTAAAAATGTTCAAATTTAGTCTATCGGAAAGGCGTTATCTTTCACCATAGCAACGCTAGATCTCATTTCGTTCCACAGAAATTGCAAAAATATAGGGAGATAAAATAAGCACTCTTTCATTTTCTACTGAACTTTAGATTTTCCATTGTTCGTTTCTTTGAAATAATATATTCCATGAAGGAAATTTTTTTTCGATTTCCTTTAAAGAAAAAAAATGTCGTTGCCCCGAAAAACTAATACATAAACTTGCAATAATAAGCAAATTGTGGAAAAATTATTGAAAGCGCTGAATTGATTTAAAAGTACTATATTTTCAAAAATATCAATTTAACTTCGTTCTATAACTTTATAATTCTCCAAACAAATAAACAAAAAATTGTAATATACAATACAAATCTGAAAAGTAGGTTCACTTCTAGTAATATATATCTAAATTATCGATGTATGCTTGTACAGTGCTCGAAAAAAAGAAGAAAAAAAGCGAATAATCATGAATATTTTATAACTTTTGATATAATGAACGTACTATGATTCAATCTTAATGGTCCAAGAGATTGGATTCAAATGAGCAAATTAGTTAGTTAACCTTCGAAATCAGTCACAAAAACGCATTTTCTTTGAAAACTTTTTTTCGGCGGATTTTGTTTTAAGAAACATTGTATACATGCATCCTAAATTTGAAAATTTATTATATCATAACAGATGCGCTTATTAGTTCGTGCAGATGATCTTTCGAGTTGTAAAATCTAACAGAAATACATAGTTTTTCTGGAGAAAAAAAAACATTTTTTTTTGACGGATTTAGATTTCAGATCATCAAAAGTTAGGAGGCAGTCGCAATCTGGGAAATATGATCTCAATAGTTTGGTCAGGAGAGCAATTCTAAATTTACTTTCTGCGTATTTCAATATATCCGGGAAATTTTTAAGCGAATCAAGAAATTCTTGCATAAAATTGATTAATCTGAAGATAATTTCATGCAAAAAATACTTTTTAATAATTATTTATTATTTATTTGCTACTTTATTTAATAATAGTCTAAAAAATTTTGATTTTTAATTTACATAATTTTTTACCTCATTTAAAACAACGTAATTTTATAAGGCAAAATGCAAAATTGAACGAAATTGGTTATATAGCTTCTGAGAAATCGGATTTTAAGGAAGTTGCTTGCTTAAAATTTGATTTCTCAGGAATTATTCGATAGATTTTGTTTAAAGTTTGTAATTTGCCTTTCAAAATTATGCAAAAATCGTATATCATACGTTTCAGTTTTTTTTAATATTATTAAATAAATTAATAAATAATTATAAGAAAATATTATATTTATTAAAGGGCTTCCGTCCGCTTTTCTGAGGGAACTGTTTCCCAGATTGCGGCTGCCCGTTTATTTTTAAAATCTGAAATCTAAATCCGTCAAAATCAATTTTTTTTTCTTAGAAACTTGTTTGATTTTACAACTTAAAAAATTATCTACACGAACTAATTAGCGTATCTTTAATGATACCAAGATTTTTTAGCTTAGGATGCATGTATACAATGTTTCTTCAAACAGAATCATTTTATTAACCAGTGAAAAGAAGTTGAAAATTATGGAATTATTTCACATAATGGACAGCTTTATGTAAATCTTACGAGAACATAAATATCTTTATTAATCAACTAAAAACTTGAGAACAT
Source organism: Parasteatoda tepidariorum (assembly GCF_043381705.1). Classification (NCBI taxonomy): domain Eukaryota; kingdom Metazoa; phylum Arthropoda; class Arachnida; order Araneae; family Theridiidae; genus Parasteatoda; species Parasteatoda tepidariorum. The sequence goes on along the minus strand of NC_092215.1, from coordinate 11,021,098 downwards.
TTTATAACAATTCATATGAAAAGCTTGTCAAATCAAGAATGAAATTTCAATTTCGACAAGAAGATTGAAATTACTTAGAAAGTAAACGACTGCAATGAATACTTTTTATCAATCTGTGAATATGATTGAAACTTACTTGCTATACAATAGGTTGTTACCGGTTAGTCAATAATATTAGAAAAGGAGAACTCATACTTAACCGGTTACACTTTATGTAAGTAAAGAAACCGCCATTTTAACTGTCATAATGCGTTATCATAAAATTGCACAATTTTTCACCCTTCTAAAAATGATCCAAAAGCATTTGTTATATGTTTAAAAGATGCCTTACCATCATTTCAAGCAATAATTTAGTTAAATAGTTTCAATATATACTAACTATTCGATAAATTTATGGAACTCGGAAAATACGGAACGACCTTCTTCGCCATCAAGCTGCAGACTAATGTAAGCTATATCGATGTAAGAATTTGACTACATCCTTCGAAGTATGTAAGAACGTTCAATTCGTTGTGAACTTGAAATAATAATTCACATAGTTTTTGGAGGTTTCACAATAGGTTACTCAATATTAGGAAAAGTATTACACTACATTTTTACAGTATATAGAAGGGAACGAAATTCCCACTCTGAAGCTCGCAATTGGTGATCAAATATTTAAAGCTGGCAAATAACTTTCATTTAAAAAAATGAGTTTTAAACCTTATAAAATTATATTATCTTGCCACAGTAAAACAAAACGGTGCGTGGAAAAGTTTTGATTTCTAGTTATTGCCTTTTTCTTCTATTTAGAACAAAAATGATGGGTCTCCTACTATTTACCACAAAAACCATTACTTCTGGAAAGATTAAAATCTTAAGATAATCTTATTTTAATTTAATAAAATTATTGCTACAAATATATTTATTATTGCTATAAAATTATTGCTATAAACAAGTTTATTATTTCTATAAAATTATTGCTATAAATAAATTATTACTACAAAATTATTGCTATAAATACTCATACTATATTTGTTAATATTTTTAAAATAATCATATTTTTTCTGTTAAATCATAGTGAATTAACGTTTTAGTTTGGTTTGTATGTTTAAAGCTGAACTTTCAAGCCCTGCTGCGTCGCATATATTTGTTTAGTATTGTTATTTTGTTTTAAATATGAAAATTGAAAAAAACAAATGAAGTAGTTAATTTAGATTTTCGTCATTTCCACACCCTAAATATATTTTAAATTCTAATTTGTTGAACTTTAAATAATTTTTAAATCAATATATTAAGAATATCTACTATATAAGATATTGAAAAAAAAAATTATTTCTAAAATGAAATCTTAAAAAGCCCTTCGGAAACAAGCTTTTTGAAGAATTATCAGAAGTATTGGCTCANTTTTATTTCTAATTGTCACATATCTGAAAAATACTGATAATCCCTCGACCTATCGACCCTTCCGGTTCGGATTGACCCCCATTCGACCCTCTGGCTCAGATCGACCCCCGCTTATGTTAAATAAACCCCTGGGGGTCTATATAGACCACTTTGGCGACCTCTGATCTACTATATAAGATATTGAAAAGAAAAAAAATTATTTCTAAAATGAAATCTTAAAAAGCCCTTCGGAAACAAGCTTTTTGAAGAATTATCAGAAGTATTGGCTCAAATTTATTTATCTATAATTACAATCAGTTACTGTTTTAAAATTTCATTCGACATCTTTCAATATAAAAAAGCTACAAAAATCTTATTTTCATGAATGAATGAATGAATGATACAACTGAACAATTAATTAAAAAATTACACTGAAAAAAGCATAGTCAAAACATTCATAATATGGTAAAAGAATTCCTGGCTCAATGGGAACATCCTAAAGCTCGGTAATTTTTACCGAAGCGCTTTAAAAATGATTTTGGTAAAAGTGAAAATACAATATGATTTTATTACTTGTAATAAAATTCAGTAAATGTTATAAAATTTGATAATTTTATCATGATACCTAAGAATATGGCATAAAAATTATTTATTTGTTTAAATTAACTTTTCAGTTTTTTATTTTTTCACTAAATGCGCGGTAACAGGAATTAGAATTTGGATTACCAGAATTTACGGTGTACTGTTAGCATATGATCGAAAAAATGATTAAATGAAACTACTAATTCAATGATTTTTTTCTACCCTTAATGTTTTTAAGATAATTTTATTCCTTCTTTTTATTCCTTCAATATTCCACATTTTAATTCCTTCTGTGTAACTGTAAAATTTTATGGAGCAAATATAATTTTAAGACAAATTTTAATTTTCCCCATCTAAAACATAAAAAGTTGTTTCACTTTGCTTATCTATAAATGTGAATAAAAATTCTCTTACTTTTTAATTTTCTTTAATTTAAATTTACTTTCGATAAAATATTAATCAGTTAAAAATAATTACTCGTAAGTTTTCTGCTGTTGACTTTCAGTGCTTTAAATAGTAACTAAAGTATTTCTTTTTTTAAAAAATCATATCGCTACGAAATTGAATTCTAAATGCATATTGACTTTTTAGAAAATTGCTTACTTCTAAAAAAAGGAAACTAATGACTGCGTACTAAAGATTGTCTGGTTCTAATTAAGTTTTCACGAGAGCTGTTTCAATGTATTTGTTTGACATATTTAAAGACTTGAGCTTTTAATCATAATTGATTTATGTTCGGTCGACGGAATCTTCTTTTTTTATTTTAAATCAAGGCATGTATTTCAATACCTTTCTGATCAATACGCGTCAGTGATTTGATTCATAGAAAAATATTGAATTTGAGCTTAGAAATTAATCTAGCCAAAGACCTCCTGTGTATTCTCATATCATTTTATTATTTAGAAAAGATATAAAAGAATAATTATAATACGAAAAGAAAAAAAAATGCAGTCTTAAACAAAAGCAATATTGAAAGCTAAGAGAAGAAAAGAAGAATAGAATAGAATTTTAAGAATGTAGAGCTGTATTGAAGTGCTTCCAACGCCCTCTACTGGAAGAGTAGCGTCGCAATTAGCTCGCCATGCATTTGGTTGTGATTTATTGTTCTTCAACTAGAAGATTCTAAGCATTTCGCCACCGTCTAACATTGTGACATAATTTAATTTATTAAACATGTCACTGCCCACCATTCCCTTCTTTTGATCTTATTTTTTTTTCTCTTTTCTTATATGTGAAGTTATTTTTAAAAATGATGTTTGGGTATCACATGACTTACGTACGAAATTTAATTCAGTTTTGGTCTGAATGAAATGATTTTCATGTAGGCAAAAGGTTTTTGCCGCTGGTAAAAGCGAAGAACCATTATTCTAGACAAACAATAGAGCTATAAAAATCATTCAAATTATTGGTGTAGAAAAAATAAGGCCTCGGGAAATTTTTTAATTTATGAAACTTGCATTATATATTTACGAGATTTCTGGAGATATGTTTTTCTTCTTTTTAGCGAATATTTTATAACTTGTTGATAGTTATATTTTATAGTTAAATAAAGTGATGTTGTGATAAATTTAATAAATTTTTTATGACAACAAATTGTAATAAGTATTATGTGCTCAAAAGACAAGAAATATATTATGGAAGTAAAATTTTATACCCTACATTTTTACTTATTTAATACTTTTAGTGTTTCGTCAATTTTATCCCTGCAAGGCTTATATTAGATTGGAGTTGGAACTAGTAGGATATACAGTTTATTGTTTAGATTTCAGTTTCAAAATTATAGAGAGAGATTCTTCAAAATACATTATTTGGAAAAATAGAAATATTTAAAAATCAACTGTTTTTATTTCAAATTCAAATAGATCGGAAAAAGTACTCCAATTATGAAAAAACAAGCTAACGAGAACATGATGAAATACATGTATTTTAACATTTATAACGAAAGACAATATCCCATATTCTATTACTATTCAATATATACTTCATGTATGGAAACTGCGGTAATTCATTTTTAAAAACATAACAAAAATAAACAATTTCAATTATAAATTTAGTGATCATAACCATTAATATTCTGACTGTTTAGAGTATAGCCCTTATTGGCAACAGAAAATAATAAAACAAAATAACAGCAATAAAATTAACAGCAAAGAGCACTGTCATTTGAACGAATAATGAATTTCAAAATTCTTCTTCTTCTATTCTTTTGTTATCAAGAATCTTATTTTCGGCCTTAATAGGTGATTTTTTCTTAAATTGAAAAAAATAAAATTATAAATGAAACAAATATTATTAACTTTTTTTATAAGCAATTCTAAAGATATTATATGTATTATAAAGATAGTATATTTCAAAGTATTCATGTTCAAATAAAAATAAAGTTGACTCAATCGAAAATCGGTTTAATTTGTCGCATCTCAATAGTATATTGCATCTTTATCAAACGACAAATAAATAAATAATGAAATGTTGCCATTTCTAATATGCTACAAAAAATGCAATTACGTTTTAATCAGATGAAAAAGAATTATCATTTAGTATTTAAAATTAAATATATGAAATTTAATTTAGTTGTGACAATGCTATATTAATTTTTTATATTTCATTTTTGAAAACATGTCGTATGGAACTATACATACAATTATTGTAATGCCTTAAAAACTATTTTCTGGGCATTTAAAATTAATTCTGTTAGTTCATTTAACATAAATGCTTCGATTAGACTTATTCTTACATTTTAATCTCGTAAAACAAAGAGTTTCAAGATGTAACAGAAAAACTATAAAATCCAATCTAAGTAAAATTTGGGAAATCGCAAAATCAGCTTAAGAAAAAATTTTGTCATAAAATATTTTTATAAGAAGATTTTAATTAAACTGAAATATAAAAGTAAATTGAAAAAGAACAAAAGTAATATTAATGTAATACAGGACTTTATCAAAGGACACTCTACATGCATTAATGTCGGATCCTTTCTGCGAAAAATTTTGAATAAACCAAAATTTTTTTCATGTTTCAAAGCCCCATTTGAAAAAAAACGCATCAAATTTGAAAGATATTAAATCAGATTCAATGCTTAAAAAATTTCAATAAAAACCCATGAATGGATTAGATATTACTTCGCAATAATATTTTAAAACTAAGCTTTATTATTATTTAACTTTAAACTATTAAGAATTAGTATAAATCATTAACTTTTCTTTCTGATCCTTCGTAAGGTTCTCTGTTTCAGGAATTAAATTTTTCATCTATTCTGTCTGAAAGAGGAATTGATTTTTAAAAAATTTTAAGCAAATATTAATAGATTATAATTTTAAGAGGGACTCTGCAGTATTAATAAAGTCTTCTAGAATTAATAAAATTAATCTACTCATTATAGCTATTATAAAACATGGTTTGGAAACACATTTCATAAAATAATTACTTTTTATAATGATTAAGGCATGAAAAGAATATTTAAAACTTATTTTGAACAAGATATTAGTGACAAGGACAGGAATGAATTTTGAAAAACAATATTTTGTTTAAAACTAGTTAAGCTTAATAACTTGTTTTTCATTAGCCCTTAAAAGAATTATTCATTATAAAATATAAGCAAGGATATTTAAATAAAATCTTTAATAGAAGGTGTGACATCAGTGTTTGTTAATAAAATTATTTTATAAAAATGGAATTAATAATTATTTTAAAAACAAATTTTTCTCGAAAACTAGCTAAGCTTGATAAATTGATTACGAGCGTTTTTTATGAGGCTTTAAATTAATTATTAATTAAAAAATATAAACAAATCTATCGAAAGAAAATAATATAAAGAAGGTAGGACAGCAATGTTTATTAATAAAATTATTTTTACCTCTAAGATGATTCGAATGTTAAATTTTGGTCTGAAAATGTGCCACATATCAACTATTTGTGAAGAATAAAGAGTTGTAGAAACAATTTATTCCAATTTGTTTCCAATATATAGTACTTAGGTGATATTTACAATATAATATTTATTTGAAAGAAAAGTAGCAACAATTTTAACTAGGGAACAGCATTTAATTGATGAGTTGTATAAATATCAAAAAGCTAAAGGTAAATATAGTACGCAACTCAGCTCATTTCATAATATTTTTACCATTTCGAACAAAAATATGTATAGTTTATATTTAATATTCTTTGTAATTATATTGAAAATATTCTTTAACAGAGACAAAAGTGACAAAATGTCCGGGGACGAAATCGAAATATTTACACATCAAATTGAATCAATGAGTTCTGAAACCAGTCATCTTCAACGAAGCTAATTTTACAGGAGAGACAAGATACTGAATAATTAACTATAAGCTTAATGAACCGAGCTTCTTTTTTTATTTTTTATTTTTTTGCTGTTAAAATATGACAGGTTACAAAATATATTCTATTGTAACTGTGCGATAACATTACTTAATTTTTTAATTTAAAAAATAATTAGAACTTGCAGATGACCGTTTGAGTGCATTTATAAGTAAAATTGCTATAATTTTACACCTGAAACTGTTGTTTCTCCTTTCTTGCTTTTCCATTAGAGTATTTAGACAGCTCATATTTCTTATAATGCTCCAGCCACCAGCTTTTGAAATCAAGCATCATATTATTTGTAGTTACCTCCTTTACAGTTACTTTTATTTACAATTACTTTTATTTGTAGTTACCTCTTTTATGGTTACTTTTATTCCTTTTTATTTTGCTGCATATACCACAGAAAGAACTACCCTCTGAACGACTCATTGTGTCATGTAAGGCATCAAAAAAAATCAGAAGCCTAAGCTAAATAATTAATTGTTAGGTTGTGTAAACATTTTTAAAAACAAAAACGGCAGCTATCAAGATTTTTATTTACAATTACTTTTGGTTGTAGATACCTCTTTTATGGTTACTTTTATTCCTCTTTATTTTGCTGCATATACCACAGAAAGAACTACCCTCTGAACGACTCATTGTGTCATGAAAGGCATCAACAAAATCAGAAGCCTAAGCTAAATAATTAATTGCTAGGTTATGCAAACATTTTTAAAAACAAAAACGGCAGCTATCAAGTATCATATTATTTGTAGTTACCTCCTTTACAGTTACTTTTATTTACAATTACTTTTGTTTGTAGGTACCTCTTTTATGGTTACTTTTATTCCTTTTTATTTTGCTGCATATACCACAGAAAGAACTACCCTCTGAATCCCTCATTGTGTCATAAAATGCATCAACAAAATAAGAAGCCTAAACAAAATAATTAATTGTTAGGTTGTGCAAAAATTTTTAAAAACAAAAATGGCAGCTATCAAGACTTTTATTTACAATTACTTTTGTTTATAGATACCTCTTTTATGGTTACTTTTATTCCTCTTCATTTTGCTGCATATACCACAGAAAGAACTACCCTCTGAACGACTCATTGTGTCATGAAAGGCATCAACAAAATCAGAAGCCTAAGCTAAATAATTAATTGTTAGGTTATACAAACATTTTTAAAAACAAAAACGGCAGCTATCAAGTATCATATTATTTGTAGTTACCTCCTTTGCAGTTACTTTTATTTACAATTACTTTTGTTTGTAGGTACCTCTTTTATGGTTACTTTTATTCCTTTTTATTTTGCTGCATATACCACAGAAAGAACTACCCTCTGAACGACTCATTGTGTCATGAAAGGCATCAACAAAATCAGAAGCCTAAGCTAAATAATTAATTGTTAGGTTATGCAAACATTTTTAAAAACAAAAACGGCAGCTATCAAGTATCATATTATTTGTAGTTACCTCCTTTACAGTTACTTTTATTTACAATTACTTTTGTTTGTAGGTACCTCTTTTATGGTTACTTTTATTCCTTTTTATTTTGCTGCATATACCTCAGAAAGAACTACCCTCTGAATCCCTCATTGTGTCATAAAATGCATGAACAAAATAGGAAGCCTAAACTAAATAATTAATTGTTAGGTTATGCTAACATCTTGAAAAACAAAAATGGCAGCTATCTAGTGGTATATTTCAAGTTTATATCGAGAACTGGTCATCTCCAGGATATAACATGTTTTCCAGGATATAATTAAATTACGATTTCACTGCACGAAATATACCATACCAAGTAGGAGGACATGAATTTTTTATATACTAACTATGTATCTATGTCAGAAAAATTTCAAGAATCTCAAATTTGAAAAAAAAGTGGTGATGAGTGGTTTTGGGGACTCATCGATTCAATTAAGCTGTTAGACATTATATTTATGATATGATAAATTTAATACTTTTAATATGTGTCATTGGAGAAATCAACACTTTTTCTGTAAAAGAATAAATCTTTATAAAAAAAATAAATTGAATAAAGATAAATTTAACACTTTCTAAGAAATAACCCATATGGAAAAAAGTGTTTTATATTTCTGCCTTCTTGTACAGTTATACAATATTACAATTTCATTAACATCATTCCAACGAAGCATTTAAATATAGTAAAATTACAGCTAAAGAATGTGAATTTTTTGAAATCCATCATTTGAACTGATCCTTTAAACGAAAAACTAGAATCAATTTCTGTTCTAAAACGCAAGTAAGGAGGAAAGCCTTGTATTTATCGGGATAGAATAAGGAGGTGCATCAAGTTCTATAAGTTGACACGTAACGCAAGTTTCGATGGAAAAGAAGAATCTTGTGGTTCAATTCTCAAGTCTAGACAGGGAAAGAAATAGGGAAAAAACAGTCAGATGCGAGGGAAAGAATTTCCGGTTCCATCTCTTATCTCGAACTTTTCTTGATGCTTCACTCAATTCTTACTTTGGGGGTGGTACACGCTGTTTGGGGGGGGTGACAAATTCGTGGATGCTCCCACATATCAAGAACTTTCCATGCGATCCCAGGTGTTCAAAACAGAACCAAGGAGCAATATTAAATAGTGATATTTTATACATAAATCTTGAATAGCGGAAATAAATGAAATCGCTATTTTTTCCTTGAAAATGCTTTAGAGGGAACGTTATTTGTTTTTGAGTGAAGGAAAATGCAACTTTTGTAGTTTTTCATTTTGTTTGTGTCTTCGTTTCATAAAAAAAAGTAATTAAAATGTTTATATTTAGAGAAATTACCATAAAATTCGGAGATTCAACCGTTCATTTATACGGCCGTCTCTCTTCTTTGAGAAGAAAAAAGTTCAATACAATTAAACATATTTTAATTGTTTTTGTCTTTGGCTTTACAAAAGCTACTTTCACATTAAGCTGTGATGAAAAAGAAAAAATAGAAAAAAAAATGAACTGGTATAAATAGTATATTTTTATTCTAAACTAAAAGCAATTCATTAACAAAGGACTTAGCATCGAATATAGTTACTAGAATCAAATATATTACTATAATCGAAAATAATTTACTTTTATTATTGGTTAGTTATCATATATTTTCATATTGAGGCAGCGACTATATGAAGCTAAGAAGCTAAGTCGATTCGGGGCCCTTTTCCATTGAGGTTATAGCCTCTGGTTACGGACACAAAGGTCCTGGATATGATCGCAACCGAAGCAACAAAACATCTCCCTCGCTCTCTCGCATCGGTGACAAGGAACACAAAACTCTCCCTCTTCAATCGATGACAGTACACACTTCTCTTTGTTCTATTTTCGCTTTCATTTGACTAATAAGTATCAGTCCAATTTGCCTCAGTCTCAGACTATATCCAGGCACGAACTGAAGACAGCGTTTACGAGGGTAATGATAACTTACGGTCAGTGGGCATACTTTTTATGAGAAGAAAATGACAGATAAAACTGTATTTTTGTGGTCATCATAGCTTTACGGACATAAATGCATCTTTACAGTCAGTGAGTGAGACACTTTTTACTATCACTGACCGTAATATAGCGGTTACGTTTTTTAAGTATACTAAAATGCACTAAATAAATTTATCTAAGTATATTTGGTCTACTATATTAATACTATCAGTTATTAGTTCTCAACTTAAATGCTATAAATATTTTTGTTTTCTGAGAAATATGAAATAAAAATTGGCTAATGTTTCGTTGGCGTTGTTTGTTATCTACCATATCTTTTATTTTGTCTTTGATACTACTCATAAGTGATTCTACTTGATAAAGGAATAGCTTAAAAAAGTTCTTGACGTATATTTAGAAATTTAGGACTGTTTCTTTTTTCAAAAGAATTATTTTTCGCTTTTTTATTATGTAAAAAAAATATTCACAGTTTTTTTATGAGTTACATTAAAAAAGAATTTAAAAAGTAAACATTAAAAAAATTAATCGTTTTTGTAATTTTTGATAGACCTAAGAGTATCACGCTTTAAATTGATAATTTTAAAATTTTCTTCGAATAAAAAAAATCAATGATTAAAGAATATCAGCGTGATTCAACGATTTGATCCTGAACGTGGTTCATGTAAGTAATATATATGTCATAAAATATTTTGCAAATATCTTAGTAACAAATTTTATTTCATTGAAAAAATAATTTGTTATTATTGCAATTTCTGATTGCTTCATTGACGAGAAATCATACGCAAATTCTCATTTTCATTAACATTATTTGCTATTATTTATTCAAAATATCTGATATTAAAATATATATTTTTTTTTCTCATATTTAATGCAGTTGTCTTTCATAGTTTAAGGTAGATTATTTTAAAGTTCAAAAAATTGCCATGGAGTAAAAAGCTCCTAAATGTCTTAACATCACCGAATGTTTAATGCAAGGAAAGAACTAAATCCAATTTCACGGTCTCTTTGAGATAAAAGCACAATTTTTTCTCCTTTTAAAAGAGCATTAAAAGCATTTAAAAGCATTTTTTAAATTAATTTCTTATGTTCCGGAACCCTTAATGATTATTTTTGCTAAGCCTTACTTAGCGTGTTATCTAATAACTATTTCGGAAAGTAGTTGATGTTACATTTTTTAAACACGCATTCTACACATGATAGATAATATCTAAATGTAAAATTTACTTTATTTATTGTGATTACACCGATTTTACATTTTTCATATTCAATCTAAAACTATTGTGTATGAAAAGCAGTTTATGTTAATGCTGACATATTAAAATAAATATACCATGAATTTAAAGTTTTCCACTTTTCCCGTTCTCCCGTGAATCTCCTGGGACAATATGTTCCATTCATCTTGAATATTTTAAAAATACCTATATATTGCATAGCAATAAATAATGAAAATAATATAAATGCATCGAATTATTTATTCTTACCAGAAGTTGCCGTTGTAAAGTAATAAAATAATAAAATTTCATCTTTTAATATTTTTATCACTAATCAGATATATTATCAAACTCGTTAAGTACGATTGGGATATATTGTCCCAATGGTAAGTGCGATTGGGACAATATATCCCGCAAAACAAAATGTATCAAAATTTCTAAAGCTGATACTAAATAGGTACAATTATTACTTAATTAGAACAAACCTTACTATTTTACACAAAATATTATGCAAAAATATAGTTGCACCTCAAAATTCGGAAAATGCGTAAATTAAAATGAGATTGACTGGCGTGCTCGCAAACAGAAGTTCGTCATTTTGAATATGAGAGTGTTGCCGAGTTCTTTTAGTCATATTTTTGTTCACTAATGCCTAAAGAATCCTGAAAATATAAGAACCCATGCAAAATTAGGATCTGTTTATCCATTAAAGAATAACTTTTAATATTTGGGGAAACTCACAGCACCAGAAACTATCTTTGGGTTTTGCTATAGTAAACACACTTTGATGCTACCATTTTTGGTATTCAGATATACAAAAAATTTCATAATGTACAATCAATAAGATTTAAAGACCTATTATCAATGAAATAATAAATCCTTGATCTCATGAAATCATTATAATTGGTACCATCAATTAAGTTTTTGTGTCACTTACTTGTTACCACTTACTTATTTATCCCATTACTTGCTTATCCAACCAGTGAGCTTGAGAGTACTTCAATAATAGCGTTTTAATACCACTTTTTGCATCCATTATATCATTCATAAAATGATAAACCTAATTAGTATAAACGATTTAACAATTTCAATGTAGTTTTTAACATCTGTACTATTTGATCCAACTATAAAATCCGTGAGCATATATTGTTTTTTATTTTTTACATTTTTTTTTTTTTTTACATTCCATTAAAATTTATTTCTATCATTATCTCTGTGATGGCTCTAACTAGATACATTTCAGATATGGTTAAATGAAATTAATTTTATAGCTTTTTTAAATAAATTTTATAATTCATTTAATAGTCATTACAATCAAGGTATCTTCGATAGCATTCACTTGATATGTGGAAGCATTAATTTAATTAATCTGTTCATCTTAGTTCATTTTTTTTTATTTCGTGAGATTTGCTGTTTCATCTGTTTTGCAGCAGAAATAATTTGTTACCGATAAAAGTTATATAGGTTACCGAGATGTAGCAATGTATAAATGTCTTCTATAGAGAGCTAACTAAGTGGGTTAGAGATTAGAGAACTGTTTTATAAAACAAGGCCTACATTTATTTAACTCAACTAAAAATAATTCATATATTGATTTCAGCTATACATTTTGAATTGATTTTTGAATTCAGGACGAAAATTACTTGATTCAGTGTAGTTTTAGATAGACTATTGTAATAGCATATTTATAGCATTTAACTACAAATTAATTTAACTGATTTTCTTCTAAACTAATTTTACATGCATTAATAAACAATGCAGTTGCGATGACATTAGTTTTAAAATTCATTTTAAAAACTGTGCGTATTCCGTATTAATGCGTCTTTCATATATTCAGCATGCACTACCTTATCAATGAACTTACAAAGTCATTTACTAGACTCAACCTTTTAATCAGAAAAGTTCACCCATTTTATAAAGTTTCAAATTTAAGTTTAATTTATAGTTATTTCAAATCTTACAAATTCAGTGGTTTAACAAAATGTAATATTAATCAGATTTTTTTTTTAAGTTAAAATTTTTTAGGGATGTATGTTGGTCAAAAGATATTTTTTTTAAAAATTAAAATAATTTTTGCAATAAAGTGAAATGTGAAGATATTTGTCTAATTAATAAGATTCTCGAAAATCGAGAATATTTTCGATTTTGCGTTCTAAACCTAAGCACTTAAAAGGAAGGAGAAAATACATTGCATGGATCGTTTATTCATAACGAGTATGCAATTGAGAAAGCATTCGAATTCTAGAGAAGGGAGGAAATCCCAAAGGTTTCAATAGTTCCGGTTTGAGGATAGATGGGTTGGGGGAAACTAACGGAAGTGCGTCACAGAGTTCAAGCAGTTATGTTCCGTTTTACTCTTCTTCTTTTCATCGGAAGCAGTAACTCTTTGAAAATTTTAGAAGGATTCGAATACTGAAACGATTTTGGTAAACATCGTTTGCAGGGAGTGGGAGAGCCTAATCTCTTTGTAAAATTAATTTCCGCCCAACACCAATAATATGGAATATTTTCGAGGATGGGATTTAAAATTTTTAATCCCTACTAGTGATGTAAAATTTTAATACAGAACATGTTTTTAGCGAATTTATTATGATTTCTCAGGCAGCTATTTTTTATCTAAGTGTTTATTAATGTGTCAGTTTTTAATAGCGTCACAATAAAATTCCCAAATAAATAAATAAAGTAAAACTTAATTTAATGGAAAGCATTTTTCAGAATCAATAATACGGTAGGTTTTTTGAAGTTAATTGAACTTAAAAATAATCTAATGATAGAAATTTTATTCGAAATAGTTTAATGACTTTTTTTTCTTTCTTCCTTTGCGGTTATCTGGAAACACAATTTTTAACTGTTTCTGCATACTTTTATTTAATCTTGCATACACTCATTGAAATATTGATGTGTAAATTGGTAGATGATAAGTTTGTTTGAATACCAATGTAATGAGTATAAACTATAATATTTTGTACGTAATTTGAAAAATATATTTCAAGATTCTAAAGTGAAATTTTGAAGAAATTATAAAATGGAAAAAAGCGCATTTTTACTAAAGAAACGTTATAACTTCTTTTTCTAAATGAATATTAACAAATACTGTTTTTTTCGAGAATAATATTATCCATGACATCAAAAAATAAGAACTGTATTCAGTTTAGGCAAAAAATTTAAAAAATTTTTCAGTTTTATGAAAGATAGAAAGTTTTTTTTTTTTTTTAGAAATGTCTCGTAATTATTTTTTAAACATTATTGTGTACCCAAGATGAAACAGCCTGAGATACGTTACGGTTAAATAATCGTTTTCAAATTGTTTTAATATTTTCCTCATCTTTTACATATATTACATTTATAATTTTTTTTTATGGAGTTGTTATTTCTCCTGCTTTATTTTGTATCTAGTGACCCAGGTTTTTACCCCAGCGATAGCTGGTCCATACGAGTTCTGCTCCCGACCACAGTGCTAACCTAAAATATCTTGAGTTATAGATGGATGGTGAGTTATACTTCCCTTGTCATCGAGCTAACCGTAGAGGGATTTCGTAGTTTTCAACTTCATTTAACGCAAATGCGGGTTAGTTCCCTCAAAAATTAATCTACGATTTCTAGTTTGTTCCAAAGCTTGATCCAGATGATCCCTCGTCTTCTGGGTTGGGTTCAAAATTATAAGGATACGGAGTTAAATATTGACAGTCGTAAACTCAGAGTTGGGTCGACTGCTCAACACCGGCTATAAAATAAAATACAATAGTCTTTAGAGAGGGAGATCATTCCACCTCTAAACTATTAATTGATGTCTTAGTGACCTCACTGTGATTATAATGCTGAACTGGCTGAAAGTTTCAGCTAGTTTAGTAGTTTTTAAGGCACTGTTCAACCCAAGAGGAGGAGTCTTGACATGCGTTAGAAAATGTTAGTTAGGTTATAATGGAACAAGGATTATAATGGAATAGAAAGATTAGTTAGGTTATAATGGAATTTTTCGGTTAAAACACTAATGATTGTTGTACTCACTCTGCTTAATAATACTCTGTTAAAATTTTCATTCTAAAATTATAGTAAAATAACTGGCAGCTGTCTGTCGATCCTAATAACTTTAATGTTTACGGTAAATAACATTTCTTTCCTTTATGGTTTTGAAATCATTAACAAAAAGTATGGTTATAAAACCATGAATACCAAAATTTTACGGATTTTTAACTATTTACAACTAGCATTTTTCAAAAATCTAAAAAAAAATATATTATTCAACCAGACATTGAAGCAGGGCTTTTCGTAAGGCAATGGGTATTGGAGAGTGCCGGACACTGGAAATTCTTCATATGTTGCAGGGAATGGAGGAAATATTGTGGTGTCAGTACTAGGACTCGAACACCAGTTCTGCCGGTCATGAGATTGACAGATAAGCCCGCTTGGCTATGATTTGTAAGCAGTTGCATAGAACTAAGAAGCTTCACTTGGTGGTTCTAGTTAGTGCGATAAAATTCTGGTTGTTTAACCGTATTAGGTGAAAGCAGTTAAACAGTTTTTCTCAAACTTAATCGTTTGATTACCATTTTATTTATGGTTATTTGACTGTTTTGATTAAATATGGCAAAATAACCATTCAATAAAATGTTATTTTACCATTTTCCGTAGGAATTTCGAACAGTGTATTATATGCATTTGTATGTTGCTGTTTCTGGATAACTTCAGTGTTAATAATTTAGATGAATTCTTGAGTAGAACTACTTATTTACTGCTCAAATGATCTGCGTTAATGAACCCTTATTTCCAGTAGCCCGACACGGTAATGGGCGGGGAGACATTTTAATGAGGGAGTAGTATCAAATTATACATTATTAAATAGAGGGAGGATAGAACTATCGACTTACGAAAATGCATATTCTATCAAATTTAATTCCGTATTTAAATGTTGCCCACTCATTCAATTTTTAATTTAGTGTTTGTTTTCTTCTTTTTCTGACCCACAAATCTACTGGGTTGTTCGCGCTATCGGGATTGTACTTTCAGCTAGTTATTCTATTAATCTCATCAAACTTATCTTTTTCCGTCTCTTAATTATTCTTTTTAATTGTCTCGTTTAATTTATTCTATTGAGGGTGATTTAAACTTCTCTTAAACTCAATCAATCTTTTATATCCCTTTTCGTATGCTTCTTCGTGCCACAAACGAATTTGAGTTTATTTTATTTATATATGTGAGTCATATTTTATTCAATTGCCTTATGTGAGCATTTTATTATATATCGATATGCTTCTTTTATTCGTCCATTTCGTTTACACGTTTTAGCACTGTTTAGTAACACTTCCTGTACTGAATAATTACACGCATATATATATATATATATATATATAATAGTTTAAAACATAAAACATGAAAAAAATATAATAAAGATTAAGGAAAAGAGAAGCAAACTTATTAAAAAAAATTTTATTAGCAAAAATATCAAATAGCCGGAAAACAAAATAGTGAAATAATACAATCTCGTTATCAGCTCACACGATTATATTCGCAAAAAAGAGTGCTTTCTAATATTGCATTAATATATCCAAAGCGAAATATATCAACACAATAGTGTGAAAATTAATAAAACTTATTATTGTTCGCTTATATTTTTATTTTACTGTTGAAATTTTCTCATTGTTTACTGTTTCTCACGTTAGTACACTCAAATTAAAGCAAACTTTATTACTTTCCTCTATGTGAAATAAAATTTAAACTACAAATAGTGACCTTAGTTAATGCACTTCTTTTATATTTCCGGATAATTAATAAGGATATTCATTTGCTTTCCGAGAACAATGCAGTAAATGAGAAATAAAATGCATCTAAATTGTTGTAAATTATTATATGGTTTGATTTAAAAAAAACTTAAACTCTGTATAAGCATATAGTTAAGAGAAACTAATGTAATTTTATGAAAAATAATGAAAACTTAAATTCATAATTTAAGTTTACAAACTGCTCACTTCATTTACAAATATAAGGATTTACAAATACAGGGATACAATTTATCCGGAACCATAGCAATTGTTTTTCTTAGATGAAGGGTCTTAAAAAAGATTGCCTTTTATTTCGATTTCACTTCTCGGGATGCTCTTCAAGTCAAGCATGGGAAAAATAATTCCCAAATGACCAAGTGGCAATATATATAGTTTCAGCTACTTAAATTAGATTCTAAACTCCCAAAATTCGTATGTGGTCTTGGATTAGGTCTTTCACAAACCACGCAACAGATTCTTTTTGCAGAACAATTTTGTAGAAAGATAAATGAGATTGTTTTGCAGAAAGTAAATCTAAAATTCAGTATTTTTCTTCCAAAGAGCTGGTTTGAATAAAAAATTACCTCACACGTAGAAATATTTTGCACAATTTCTCAGAGGATCCACCGAATGAAATTTTTAACGATGCTTTTCTCAACTTGTGATTTGCTTTCAATTCTTTAAAATGAGATTTTTTCCGTTTCGCTATATATCCTGTTAAAAAAAGAGATCGAAACATTAAAATAATACTATATTATTTATAATATTCGGAATGATGAAATAATCAAAATGTATAGTACTTAAATCAAAATTAAAAACCTCAATGAACAACATTTATGAAACTCATTATTCATAATTCAAAGCGAGAAATAGATTTAAAAACAAAATACTGGTTGTTAAAACCATCCTTATTATACATATATTTAAGACTCTTACCAAAAATAAAAACAAAATAATGCCAACATAAATGTCGAAAATTAGTGGTTTACCGAGAAAAAAAACAAACTTAAAAGCTGTCAAAACCTAACAAATAACGGACCGGAAATTGGAAGTAAGGAAAAACAAAACAAATTTGATTGTGGGAGAAAACAGAGAAGGGTTGAAATACGATGCTTAGAAATGCCTTTGATTTCCAATTAATTCTGTTTACAGCTACCATCCTGTTCTATGTTTTGTAGACCACAACGTTGATTCTTCGTCGTTTAAATATCAAGTTTTGACCCCAAATTTGCATAATTTTTTATTTCTTATTTTTGATAATGATTCTAAAAATACATATTAAGGGTGATCTTAACAAAACAACCAGCATTCTGAATAAAGACTTACTCTCATTTGGAAGCAATCTTAATTTAAAAGTTTAAATAATAAGAATTCCTCAAGTGAGTGTAGTAAAAAGCTTTAAGCGATGTGAGGATTAAGGAGCGACGAGCGGAAAAGAAAATTTTATGACAAACTAAATTTTAGATAAGCTTAAAAACACCTTGATCGCAAAAAAAAAAAAATTGACATAAAAAAATTTTGCGTTAAAAATATAATAAATAAATAATATTAAAAATATTAAACGATTTTTAACTTTATTTAGTAATTTAGTTTCAAAATAGTTTAAAAAGTAATTAAAAATAATGTGGAACTTAATGATCTCTTATTTATTAAAATTATTAAGTTTTACTACTGAGCTGTTTCTTAGACGAATTTAGTTTATGTATAAATAAATATGTTTCTTAAATCCTCTATTATTTCATAAAATTAGAAATGACATGAAATATTAAATGTCTTTTAAAAATACAACTATGTTTGTGTAACAATGTGTCATTTGCGTTTGTAAATCGCATCTGAAAAAATTTTTAATGCTATATCAACATTTTTCATTATTAACAAGCTTCAATGTTTACATTCTTGACATTTGTCTGCTTGCTTGCTGAGTTAAAAGAGTTTTATTAAATCTTCCTCTTTTGCTTGAGGATAGCATCAAAGCTTTTGAAATAAAAGGATGCACTTTTAAATTAGGTAAAAGGCAGAGCTTCAGTTTTGCTTGCCTTTCAATTTTTAGCTATAATGAAACTTCAAAAGTCAGAGCAGTTTTGCACAAAAGAAAAATTGGACTCTTCCATAAAATGTTGATTGCTAAATTTACTTATTTCATTATAAAAGATTTTTTTCTTTCTAATTTTAAGTAATAGATAATAATCATGTTCAAATACGTAGGTAAAATCCTTTGAAAAATGTATGGTTATTATTATTGGTTGATTATTGGTTAAGGCGTTATAAGAAACTTAGGGAATGGGCTCATAATAAGAGGCACTTTAGAAATTGATTTATTTAGAATATTTAGAAAAATCTTCATTGTTCTCATAATGTATCAAAATACCCAATTATTTCTTTAAATGTAAACAAAAGATATTTCCCCCCTCAAATACAATTGAAGCTATATAAAGACTGATTTATATGTCAATTTATGTTCTATATTATGTTCTTCATGAGTCTACAAAGGTAATTTCAAAACTTTAAGATAATATTTGAGACGTGAGGGATATTTCCTGTATATTTTTTATTGCTTCATTTTTTAAAATTTTTTAGCAGGATTTATCATTCAAGTTCCTTTAAATAGTTATCTCTAACCAAAATTAAGATAAAATTTTATAAAGTTTATTTCAAAATTCCATTTAGTGAAAATAAAATAATTCTGAAGTGTTACTTTGATGGCCCAATGTCTCCTTAAAAACCTTTTATCGAAGCAACTCTATGCCTGTTTTAATTATGCTAAAAAAAATCGTTTCTATCTTTAACATTTTCATAATTGCAAAGAAATTTCGTTTTTTAGCGAAATCTTTAGTTTTTCGCTTAGAAATGTGATGATTAATTTAAAGCAATATGGATGCATTGGTATAAAAATTTATATAAAACTTAGTATATATCTCGGTATAAAATTGAGCTCCAAAGATTTCAAGAATAATGTGAACTCTAATCTTGCTCGAGTAATGCGCCATGAAATCCCAACTAATGATGAACTAATGAGTTCTATTCCCCCAAAACGGTTGCACATTTGCTCTCATTCTCATCAAGTATTCTCTGCAATCATCTGATCAATTCTTAAAAGGGAAAGAATTCGTTAGAGCTACTCTATTAAACAACAAAATGAAGTTCTTCGCCTTTATTCGTTACGTTCATACTGCTTTTTAATGACTCTCATAAATCAGAAAATGTCTATGAATAACAGAATAGAAATATTAAATAATATGAAGAATTAATAAAGTATGAACTAACTATGGTATAGTTTATGCATTGATGTAGCAACTAATCTAGCATAATTTGGAACACAATAATATTCTAAACAGAAGATATGATTCCAGAAATTGTTAGACTATATATATATANTTTTCCATAAAAAATATTGCAAAATTTAATAAAAGCTCGAAAACATTCATTGATTTTTAAAATACTTTTTTTTTAAATTATTGATTGTTTTTTTAATTTTTGTTTTTCCTCTTCTCTTTTTAAAAAAAAAAATTCTGTTTTATTTCTTTATTTGTTTTCTTTGCATCTTACATTATGGGTTTTAAGTACTCGCAGCTAATCCGCAGTTAATAAAACTTAATAAATCTAAAATTCTTAATTTTTCTTTGTAATTTTCTGTATAAAAGGGCACTATAAAATATGATACAAAATGCAATTTTACATAAGAAATATACAATAAACTTAGCACATGAATTATAAATTAGTGCATTACAACATTAAAAAAAAATTTAGTGATTAAAAAAACAGTCTAGCTCATTACGTTATGATACATAAAACGAAATACTATAATACTATAAATATTATTGAATGAAAGAATATGTCCTCATACGATAAAAAATAAAGTACGATTACATTCGAATCATGTATTAAACGATAAGGTATAATATTAACTTTAATGATGCACAGAACGACACGATAATATATTAGACATGATAATATATTACATTATTTGATAGCATTCGCATTGCCATAAAGACATGTCTGATACATTAAGGGCTGACACAGTATATTTAGTAATATCTAAAGACAGATATCATGGCTTCATGTAATACGTAGCGTTTATCTTCATTTCAGTTACTTTTTTAAGTTTTGTGCCTCTTTTTGGTTTTGCAAACTATAAGAAGATGAATTGTAGAACATATATTTGAGTCCGCCGTGTTAAAAAATGTCACACGCAACAGTTTTCGCGAAATTATATTGTATCTTGGATTCGATCACCAAACTACATTAGTGCAGCGAGCTGCTTTGTTCATGTTGAATTATAATTTCATTACTGCGTATAAAAGAAACCATGTACATGTTGATTATAAGCACTTATATTTGTTATTATCCTGGACATGATAGTATTGTTGGGGTTAGCATACTAGATTCTAAGGAATTACTCTATAATAGGTGAAACTTCAGGTGTCATTTCTTTACAACGTTTGTGATATTCCTGTCCTCAATGCTTCAATCCCTTGCTACCCCAATTACTTATTGCGAATTCATTCGTATGCTTGAAGAACTACAAATTAACTCGTTTCGGATCAGATTGCTCCTAATTGATAAAATTCAGTCCCTAAAATAAAAAAAAACATGCTTTTTAACATTGCAAGGTACAGAAGGAATCGAATACTACCTGTCAGAAATGTTAGAAAATAATTTGTCAATCTTTTGGTTTCACTTTCATGTCACGCGTATATACTGTATAAGTTTAATCTAATGCCTAACTAGTGAAGGAATTTAGCATTTTAAACCTGTTGTGTGCTAATGTGTATTATTTATATTTATGTCTTTGGCATATTTTCGTATTACTTACGCTGTTGCAAAGGAATAAACTGAAATACAATATTACATTATAATGAAGTACTGTCATTGTGTTAATAAAAAAAACGAATTTTATTATTTAAATCTCTTAATGCTAATACATATTGTATTTTCGACAATATTTATCATTTAAAAATATAATTTACTTTGAAAAGAAAAAAACATTACTTTCTTATGAGGGTCAAATTGATTCCAAATGGTGAATTTAGGCAAATCCGGCTGTTCAAGTGTTAACGAAGGCTTTTGTGTGAAGTTCATTAATTTGAAAGTAAATCAAAAATGTTGCACATGCCTTAATATGATCTCTGTTTGTTTTCGACAAATGGATTTGAGTGTCTTCTCTTTCACAGTGGTATTGGAAGCAATTTTAATTCTAAGTTCAGTACTAAGAAAAAAGCATGGTCAAAACTACTGAAATATGATAAAATTTAACATGTTTCTAGCTTAATAAGAATTCCAAAATGCTCCTTAACTTTTACCGAAGTGTTTTGGTAATGATTTTGATAGAATTATGAGTACTATATGATTTTATAAAACGATAAAATTTGGTAAATTGCTTAAAAACCATTTATACGGTAAAAAATATTTTTCAGTTTTGTATTTTTTATGTTTGCTAATAAGAACTTCATTGAAAACCAGAATTTCCAGTAAGCAAGTACTATATGAATGGAAAAATTACCAAATGAATAATTTTGAAAAAAACAACAGCACAATTTTGGTAAATATATGCATATATATCAGTCTGGAATATTTGGTTAATACCAAAGCGTTAGATTTTTCAGAAAAAGCTTAGAACTTTTCAGTAAACTTAAGTATTTGTGAATTTAATGGTTTTAAAACCCACTTTGGGATGATTTTCACAGCCACTCAATTTTTGACCTATTTGCCCAAGGAAGAATTTTGCACTAGAGCTGATGCCTCTTAAGTGATCATTGAGGTGAAGAAGAAATACACACGCCACTGAAAAGCTTTTAACACTTAACATACCAACGCTTAATGTATACCTATTTTTACCATAGCCGGTCAAATGACCGGACTTTCTGTTTCTTGATTGAATGTATGAAATATGGATGTTAGGAAGGAATTAAACAAAATTGTATACTGCCAATTTTTATGTATTACAAATTAGGTAACAAATTTTTACTTTAATGCTTAACGCATTTTTTACATATACAGGGTGTTTCCATTGTATATTTTACGCAAACATATTTCTTCCAATTAATATTATTTCTATAATTCTTATAATTATTCTTATAGTTATAAGAATATATAAGAATTATAATTCTTATAATTATTCTTACACCTAATATATTTCTTCTGAGAACTTGTGCTGTCTTGATTGTTTCGACATTTTTCTGGGTGAAAGCTAACGGTTAGTTAGAAATGAAGTAAAGCTATTAAAATAAAATCTTAGCTACTTACCAAAACATTCAGTTTTTTGTCACTTTTTCTAACACAAAAATGCCGATCTAAAATTGCAGGTACTTTATTGAAATTAGACTTCACAGTTATTCTGATTGAACTAATTACGCAACAGTCTTTCCCGAAATCGATGCAATGCGTTGAACATGCATTGCATCGTAATTTCTGATCCGATAACCTTACACAGCAATAAATTGCATTCCAGGTCAAATGACCGGTTGTGGCAAAAATACGACAATTATTATTGGAAGCAAGCAAAATACAAAAAATAATAATAATAGAATATTAACTGTATATAATTGTTAGAAAAATTTATGAAGTCTAATGTGCAAAAACAATAAGATGATAAGCGCATTTTAGATGCAAAAGTTCATAACCGGTCATTTGACCGGTTATGATATGTATAGTATTAAATACGCAATTCTACATGATGAATAATTCCTCTCGTCAAATAGTTTATGGGCTGTTCTCAAAATATGCGAAAAATAATGTACATCTAATACATCTAATCTACAATTAATAAATACATCTAATTTTGAACTGTACTAATACTTATAATATATGTGTGAACTACTCAGGACTCATGCAAAATACCTTTTGCTTTGAAGATATTAACTCTATAATTACTTCCTTAATTGAATGCAAGGACATCAGATATATTTAAACAATAAATTTAAAGAAAAAAAACTATCGGAGTTGTAATTGTCCCGGTACTTTAATTATCCGCTATATCTTGTGTAAGAAAATGTAATCTTGTTACAGAAATAGTATGTAAAATAATAAGTAAATATTTTACGTATTTGAAAAAAAAATATTTTAAGAATTGATAAAGGAGTTTAAAGTGCTGACTTTAATTTTTTTTTGGATAATTGTCTCTTACGATAGTTATATCCGGATAAGCATTGAAAACACTAGATTATTTTCATAAAACTCTTATAAATCTTTTTTTATAGAAGTCAAACTTTTATAATTTTTATTATTTTATTAAAAAATGTATAGCGTTGCCCTTGGCCAAAGAATACGTGCTCATTGTTCGCCAAGGTGTTGCCATTTGCTAATTCCAAACTGAGAAAAAAAGGGCAATAGAATGTAATAAAATATATTGTGCTTCAGGCTCTATGGAAACACCAAAGAGCTGAGTAAACTTTACTGAAGCGCTTTGGTAATGATTTGGGTAAAATTAATAATAAAATATGGCTTTATAATATGTGATAAAATTTGGTAACTGTGGTAATTTCATCACGATACTTTAAAGCATAACATGAAATACATTTATTCGGTAAATTTACTTTTCAGTNTAATAGAATATTAACTGTATATAATTGAATATAAAATTTATGAAGTCTAATGTGCAAAAACAATAAGATGATAAGCGCATTTTAGATGCAAAAGTTCTTAAGCGGTCATTTGATTGGTTATGGTATGTTTAGTATTAAATACACAATTCTACATGATGAATAATTCCTCTCGTCAAATAGTTTATGGGCTGTTCTCAAAATATGTGAAAAATAATGTTAAATACATCTAATTTTGAACTGTACTAATACTTATAATATATGTGTGAACTATTCACGACTCATGCAAAATACCTTTTGCTTTGAAGATATTAACTCTATAATTACTTCCTTAATTGAATGCAAGGACATCAGATATATTTAAATATATATTTTTATTAAATAAATATATAAAAGATATATTTTTTCCTTAAATTAAATTTAAGGAAAAAAAACTATCAGAGTTGTAATTGTCCCGGTACTTTAATTATCCGCTATATCTTGTGTAAGAAAATGTAATATTGTTACAGAAATAGTATGTAAAATAATAAGTAAATATTTTACGTATTTGAAAAAAAAATATTTTAAGAATTGATAAAGGAGTTTAAAGTGCTGACTTTAATTTTTTTTTGGATAATTGTCTCTTACGATAGTTATATCCGGATAAGCATTGAAAACACTAGATTATTTTCATAAAACTCTTATAAATCTTTTTTTATAGAAGTCAAACTTTTATAATTTTTATTATTTTATTAAAAAATGTATAGCGTTGCCCTTGGCCAAAGAATACGTGCTCATTGTTCGCCAAGGTGTTGCCATTTGCTAATTCCAAACTGAGAAAAAAAGGGCAATAGAATGTAATAAAATATATTGTGCTTCAGGCTCTATGGAAACACCAAAGAGCTGAGTAAACTTTACTGAAGCGCTTTGGTAATGATTTGGGTAAAATTAATAATAAAATATGGCTTTATAATATGTGATAAAATTTGGTAACTGTGGTAATTTCATCACGATACTTTAAAGCATAACATGAAATACATTTATTCGGTAAATTTACTTTTAAGTTTTATATTTTTTACTAAATATGTACTAATGGCAACTATAAATTTGAAAACAAGAATTTATACTTTACAATAAATTTCAGTAATATTCAATTTTTCTATGCATGAAGCCATTTAGTAATGTAATCCTTATTTAATTTTTTCTATTTGTAAACAATTAGAAATCTCTTTAAAAATGTTCCTGTAATTTTGGGATCAGTTAACAGCATAAATCTCCAAAATAAAGCATAAATCTTTTTTTTAAATTATTACACGCAAAGTGTATGTTGATTCCCTATTCCTTGACATAATTATAAATTTACTATTAAGAATTGAATTAAAATTCAATTGTTATCAGAGCTTAAAGATTAGATGTGCGCTAAGCTCTCTCCTTTAAGAATTCTCCTTAGTTAACTTTTTTGTCATTCAATATCAAATCATGTTTTGTATGTAAGAACTAGTGTTTATATGAAGCATTAATATCGCTTTAGAAAAATACGATTTTGAAGGGCGATATAGTATTCTATTTTGTGATCACATACACTGTAAAAAATTCGAGATCAAATTATGGTAAAAGTTACTGGCACCGAATTGCTAGTACTTTTAACAGTAAAACCCATTTTTACCGCAAAATATTACGGAAGGAAAAAATTGACGCATCGTAATTTTCACAGTAATATTTACTGTGTAATCATTGAATCTCTGTAATTAAAGTAATTTTACAGTAAAATTACGGTGTAAAATAGTAGGGCAAAAATGGATTTTAGCGATGCTTCATCCAAGATGCAAATATTTTCTACCGTAATTTGATCTGGAATAATTTTACATCGTAAAGTCTTAAATGTGTTTTGCATCAAAGGATATTAATTCATTTGTATTGTGCAAGTACACCTTAGACTAACAGTTTCAATAGCAATTTGTTCTTTTTAGTTTAGTTAGACTTTTAATTTGATCTTTTTAGTTTTCATATTATGTAATAGCCGTAATTGTTCATGATGAGTTTATTCTGAACTGATATTTTTGTTCCCGACTGGTCAATAACAAGAAAATAGCCTTATTTATTTGTCCTCTTAAATTATTAATGATGTAATATGTCAAATATTCTGTCAAAACTCTTTCGGCTAGCCATGTAAAATTAGTTTAATCTACCAAAGCTCACGTTAATATATTTTTGGATTAAAAATTTTAATACCATTATTACCAAAACCTAACGAACTTAACTTTTTTTTCTACCTGAAATATTCTGGTTTTCCATTTTATTTCAAAATTTAAAATACACTGTACTTCATAATTGTTAAAAAAAACTCGTCATTAATTAATTTAAGAATTTACAGTGAATTACATACAATAGTAAACAACGAATTTCTTTCGTTACAATGTACAAATATTTAAAACTTTTCGTTACAATGTCGAAGATTTAATAGCCCATTCACCTGTTTCCAACATTACAGCATACTTTGCAACCAAAAATGTATTTATAAATACATTTAGTAGTAGATACATCTAAATTGTAGATGTAGAATTCAAAATTCAAATGCACTCGGTAAAATTGTTCTGACGGAATAAAATTTTTATATTTCTTTAAAAATTTTTAATTTTTTATGTTTTATTCTTTAAAATTTTTATTGAACAGAAAATTCTTGATTGATTCTTATCAAATTTTGGATTTTGGATTAATACATTTTTTTAATTTTGTGGAAATGCTTTTTAATTCTCTGAGGTATTTTCAGAGAAACTTTTGAAACAATATTATACAGATTTCATAGGAGTATTTTTTCTAATATTTTTTTGCTTACTTGTATGTTCTCGAAAAACTTAAATGTTATTTTGTTGATACATTTACGAGAAAATGGGAAAATTAGTTTGCGAAAAGCAAAAAATTTACGTCTATTAATAATATAGAAAATTCTGCTCAAATACAATTAAATTTTAGAGAAAACTTTTTCACTGATAAACAAAATTTTGCGTTTAAATATAAAATAAGAGAAAAATACTTGATCTCAAGAGAGTAATGTAAATCTCCAACTAAGACACTTCAATTTTTTATTTTTTTAATTGTACTTTTAATTGAAGTGACTTCTTTACTTGGGTGCGCAATAAAGAATAAAAAAGGTCTTCCATCTAAACTGTCCTTAGCAGGAGATTAAATCGTCACTCACACATCCATCTGAAGACGGAGCAAGAAAGAGACACGAATAAGAGTTCAGAGAATCACGGCCTCAGCAGTACTCTCCAACACCCATCTCAGCAAAAAAAAAATTTTTGCAGGAAGAAACTCTTTGGATTGGTTCCAAAACTAATGACTTCTAAGTGCATCCCTGCAGCCTCCCCCTCAAGAGAACATTTCTCCCCTTACTGTTACGGAAACAAAATAACGAGTATGTCTTGAGTCTTGGTGGAAAAGTCTTATCCGGAGGAAAAGACAAATGAATAAGAGTTGTTATTTGGCGTCTCTAAACTGTTAACTCGGAACTCTGTTGTTCAACTTCACCGACCTAATACATTGTTGGCAAGTTTGAAGAAGTACGATGGAAAAATCTAAATGCATCGATCCACAAAAGCCTCAAGTCTAGACTCTATTGACAATTTCAATACTACAGCAATATGTTATACATCGTGATCTTTGGATCAATGGCTTCGAGAAAAAAAGAAATTTAACTATTTAAAAATTGCTCTTTTTTCACATTTAGACCCTAAATTTCTTTTAAACTCAAATAAAATCTCCAGAAATTGTCTGACAATCACGAACATCCTTTTTGGACTGCGATATTACATAATGACTCAAATTTATTGGACTTTTAGTTTTGGATATCATGGATACTCAAATTGCAACACAATGTTCGAATTTGGAGAAAGTGCAGCGCAGATCGCCTTAAGCTCTCCGAGTATCGGGAGTGTACCTCCAGCATAAAAGCCATATCTGCAGATCGGTAGGAAGCAGTTCACGTCAATGACATGAATGAGTACGAAGGAGAGTTACAGCATGGTTTAGGTATTGCCAATTGATGATAAATTCAGAAAAACGAAGAGGAACGTAATAAAAATTTTAAACACAATTTCCTATAAATTATGAGATTTTTTTCGTGTTACGGAAAAACTTCTCTTATTTTATATACAACTGACAGATATTCAAAAATTGAATTCTAGTTAGTCTTATTGTTTAACTAATTATATAGATGCATCTTTTAACGACAAACTTTTATTTCGCAGATTATAGCAGAGAGCAAGACTATAACTAATTCATGCTATTTTGCATTTAGTTGTAGATAATCCTCTGACGATTTCTAAAGTACGCCAAAATTTTCGTGTTTGGAAGCGGACATAATTCAAGAGCGTGAGCTAGATGTAAGAGCTATACATCATTGATGTTTAGTTTTAATACGTCTTTTATAGTACATATGAATGCTCGATGCGTTTACATATTTCGGAGAGTTTTTGGACAGTGAAATACTGATGATTATATTACACATTGCTCGATCAAGAACACTAAAAATTCTGAATTGTCACCTTCTTTATCTCATATATGTCTCAATTGGAGATATGATGATGATTGATGGACCATATCAATGATTAATATAGATGAAAATCCTGTTAATTTTATCAAATATACACAGATATATAGATGGGTATAGTAAGAGCTCTATAAATTTCACCTTAATACTCTCATATCTCGAATGTCATTAACATGCTGTTTCTGCTATTCAAATGCGTGTAAATAAATATAAATATAAAATAAGTTATTTTATTTTCATTTTTTTTTTACAAAGTTATTTTTTTAGAAAATTTCATGCTTCAAATCTCACAATAAAATACTTCATGCTGGATGCAATACTTTACTTGCGTATGATATGTAAAACTGCAGTACGATCTTAGACACTGATGTTTTAAGAAATATGCTTACCAATAATATTATAAATAGTATCATTTTCTGGTTAACAATACAGAGAAAGATACGAAGAAGGAGAACATTATTCATTTAGGAGGTTTCAAATTATAGGAGGAATTGTCCAAAGAATATCCTTCGTCTGATAAAGAGAATGCGACATTTTAATAGTCCTAAAGATAACAACAAAGGAGCAAGATATTCAGAGTATTATGAGATGGAAAGAATCAATAGGACTAGAATCTAAAATGCGGTTCTTCAACTGGTACAACATAGAGGAGAAGAATTCTATTAGTGCATCGTCATTCTTAGAGTCGTTAAGCAAAGCTTCACAGCAGTTGTCTTTCCTCATTAAGAAAATGGCAACGGAAAAGCGCTTGTGACAGCTGTGAATCTTATAAGGCCACTATTAATGTTTGTTGTGAATAAACGTACTTCACAGTAAAAATATTTCTTCGCAATGTATTGCTTAAAAATTAAACTATGAATAGAGAAGGACTAAAATTATATGTGTGTGTTCTTCGTCCGATTATGCTGTATGAGAGAATAAATAATATTTCATAATTGGAATTTTATAATACACCAAAATATTTCTTTTAGATCAGTGGTTTGCAACTTTTTTATTTGTAAAGAATGCCAATTTTGTAAAAGAAAAAAACTAGCGATATGTATGGCAAATAAAGATACTCGCGGTTCATGGGTTAAGAACCACTATTTAGATGATTGATCGCAGATAACACGTTTAATATTCTAATTTTGAAATTGAAAGCTGGATATACCATTTTTGAAGAAAGAGTAAGGATACTCTAAGCCGTATTTTAGATATAATATGTATCTGCTTCCGGTGATTTGAAAATAAATATTCTAGTTTTTCAAAAAGCTTTAACTTTGAAATTAGCTTATAATTATTTAAATGCTGAAAGAAAAATGTCTTAAGATACATTTCTAAAATTTTGCAGTATATATATTTGTATACAAATATCGATAATGGTTATTTGTTGCTTTAGCATCAAAATATAAAATTTAGAATGATGTTAATTCATGCCATATGCCAATTCATGTTTTAAGACTCAAAACTCTGCAAGTAAGAAAAAAAGGAGAATAGAGGTGACCTTTATGTTTAGCAATTACCGAAAAAGCTATTAAAGTTAAAGCTCTTCCCTAAATTTTACTATAGTTGATATTATATCCCTTATCCCTGGCTTTGAATACACAATTGATAGAAAATATCAGTGTTAGACGGGTTGCATGGTGGATGGAGTCTGATGATATCAGTTGTTGTAGTTCATTTACGTTGCACTAGAGCTGCACTATGGGCCATTGTTGACAGTCTGGGAAACACCTCTGAGGATGATCCGAAGACGTGCCATCATAATTTTGATCCTCTGCAGATGGCACCCACTCTTCGGTAGCCCGACGAGCACGGTAGAACAGTTTAAAGAGGACCAATACCGCCCACCTTCGGTCCTTACGCAGAGTAATCCAAGTGGTTACCCACCCGCACACTGACCGCAAACAGTGATGCTTGACTCCGGTGATCTGCTGGGAACCGTAGTCTTAACGATCAGCTCTCTGCTGGACAGGTGTTGGTGTCAAGACTACAGCATAATATTATTACGCTTGCCATTCAGCAGTGCTTCAAGCCGGCAAATCTTCCCTCATTAAGTTATGAATATTCTAATTTTTTAAAAGGTAACAATATTAAGCAAACAGAGCCAAACAACCAATAAGTGAGATATATAGGGAGTCTAAAATTAGACTGACAGTTTCTACAAAATTAATAAGCAGTAGGTTTGAAAAAAAGAGTTTAAGGAAACAATTAAGATTGGAAAAACTTGCGCAGCAAATTCATTTGGCTAGGAATATATTTTACCTTGAAGAGTTTCTGGTTTTTGCTCAAAACACTTTCGGTAGATGGCGCTCTAATGTATATAAAATGTTCATCCATGGATTGTGACTGATGGCGGACATATCCAAAACATCATAATGTGATTTCCTTTCCTTGAAAAAATTTTAAACTGTGACGAGACTTGTAAGTTTACTGCTAGAAGCGCCATATGTTAAAATATATTACGGATAAAAAAAAACAATTCTACAGAAAGTATTATGACATGTTACGCGAATTTGCTACAAAAGATTTTTCATATACCTTTACTGTTTTTCTGTTAGAAACTTTTCAATCCACCGCTCTAATTAAGATAAACTGCTTATTTAAAGCAGTTAATAAATAATTGCATATCGATCAAGAATATTAATGCAGGAATTAGTGTTGATTCCTTGAAACATACATTGCAGTTATAACTCGCATAAGTTAAAAAATCTTGACAGGCAAATAAATACTAATCGCAAGAAAATAATAATGTCAATGTTCAACTAATTCCATTTTTATGTACTATAAAACAAGTTTAAAATTCTTTTCACATTTAATGAAGAAGTTACAATTATATTCTGATACTGACGCTTTTATTCTACACTTTTAAAATCGAAAAAAAGAAATTCAAATAATAATCAAAATATGCTAATTGTCTAAGTATAATGTTAAACAAGAAATTTGAAGTAAATAAATATCCATATTGGCATCGATTTCTGTGATTTCAATTTTATTCATTTTCTGCGGCAAATTTTTACACGAAAGTAAAATATAAAGGCTTAAGTGTTGCCATGGGAACGTGCATTGTTCCTAAGAGGCCCTAATTTAACATTCTGCGATAGCATTTTTCGTCACCCCCTTTTTTTTCCTTAACGGAAATAGCAGGCGTTTTCTTCGTAACTGCATAAATATTCCAGTCTTGGCAAGAACGTGTAAACTTTGGTCATATCTTAATCAAAACTTATTTGCGGATTTTTATTTTATTTCAATCACACACTTTGTTACCTTTGTGTATCAATTTATTTTCCATACATACATCAAATACTTTTATTTAAAACGGTTCATTTTATCACTTAAAGTTATTTTCCAGTGCCGACATTCATAAATGTAATATTTTAAATATATATTATCGCTTTCTCTTTTTAATTTTTTTCTTCAATTTAACGCAAGATAATATTTATTTTTACGTCACAGAAGGATGTCAGCAAGTTTTGAAAAATAAATTTATATTTAGATGTATTTCCTTTACCTATGCTTTTAGTGTCTCCACAGCAACTAGCAGTTAATTTCATAATTTGAAACAGATTTTTGTCTATCTTGACACCACACCAATTGCTTAAAACGGTTCCTTTTATCACTTAAAGTTATTCACAGTGACGACATTCTGAAAAGTAATATTTTAAATATATATTATCGTTTTATCTTTTTAATTTTTTTCGATTTAACGGAATATAATATTTATTTTTACGTCACAGAAAGATGTCAGCCAGTTTGGAAAAATAAATTCTTATTTAGATTTATTTCCTTTAGTCATGTTTTAAGTGTCTCAGCAGCAACTAGCAGTTAATATCATAATTTGAAATAGATATTTTCCAATCTTAAGGACTCAAAATCAGTTATTTAAAACGGTTCATTTTATCGCTTAAAGTAATATTTTAAATATATATTATCGGTTTATCATTTTGAAAAAAAATTTTAAGTTTAATGTAAAATAATATTTATTTTTACTTCACAGAAAGATGTCCGCCAGTTTTGAAAAATAAATTCAAAGTTAGATGTATTTCATTTGGTCATGTTTTAAGTGTCTCCGCAGCAACTAGCAGTTAATTTCATAATTTGAAACAGATTTTTGTCAATCTTAAGGACACCAAATCAAAAATTAAAAGCCTAATATGAAAAGAAACAGATTTCTATTAATCATAAAACAAAAAATTATAAATAAGTAGCATATTGAAAAGAGAAACAGATTATTTGATCATTGTAGTAAAAAGTATATAACTCACATTTATAGTTAGATACATAAACAAACAACATTTGAATAATAACTTTAAGCACACACCATTTGCCATTTATCATGACGTGATAACTCGAAAAATTGAGACACGTGACCAAAGTTTTACATTTCGTCAAATTCAAACAACGAGTTTCTTATTTTAATATAAATTTAAGACATATATGATACATCAGTTTACGTGTAAAAACGCTAGATAAAATTTTTTCACACATGATTTTAGGTCTGTAAACAAGCAAATTAATGTTTTTGAATCTGTTTTATCCTTTTCATGAGAATTATCGACATCAGAACTTTAAAAAAAGAAAAAAAAAACATTTTTGGGAACTTTTAATATTTTTTAAAATATTTTTTATTTATATATTTAATATTTTTCATTTAATGTTTTTTATTTAATATTTTTTATTTAAAATATATTTTATAGAATATTTTTTAAAATATTTAATTAAATTTTTATATTCAGCTATAAACAAACAAGTAACTGCATTGCATTGCTTGCAATTAAAGTATTCTCAAAATAAGATTTTTTATTAGCATGTTTCCTTTTTCAAAAACTGAGAAAAATAATATTTTTAAAATTTTGTTTTATATAAATTAGGCATGTAGATATACATGCAGAAGATCATGAAATAGTGTTTTTAACTCTAGATAATGCATTAAAACGGCATTTTTACAGCATTGTTCAGTAAATAAATTTAAAAAAAAACTAAAACATGTCTAAGTATGCCTAAATAAAGTGAAAAGCTGCCGCTCTCAACCTATTAACCACGGTCTGCATGCGTACAGCATGTTACCGGCAGGGGAGCTAATTTACACTCCAGCGGCTTTTAACAACTCACTCTCTTTGGACATGTTTCTCTCGGCAGACGTTGGTCCCAATTATAATAAAATATTTCATTTCTTTCAAAATTTGCTAACTTAACTGCAAAAAAGCAAGTAAAAAGGCTTTTTTATGTAAAAAATTGCCAAACAGGACAGCGACTCGTTAAAGGCCATTGGACTGGAAAATCGCGCTAGAAGCGCTAGTCGATAGTCGATGCCAAGATTAATATTTGGCTTGCTTGTGATCTAACATCAGTTTTTTAAGGACGATTTATTAGTCTATCTATATATAGT
>NC_092215.1:10963820-10986982 GCF_043381705.1 Parasteatoda tepidariorum | reverse complement strand
ATATATATATATATATATATATATATATATATATATATTGAAAAAGAAATTTGTATTTCGTTGTCGAGTTGAATTTCATTGACATATAAATAGTTTTTTTTTCTCTTTAGTTGATAATTTCAGCCAACTGGCATATTGTGAGACGTGAATATTTTCTCGATTTTAATAAATTTCTTTATAAAACAGTTGATTATGTTAGCAAAAAGCAAAAAGAATATCATACAATTTTATGTAAACTGCACCAATAAATATGCTCGGGATAAGTGGGAACATTAACAACAATGAAATTAATTGCTAAAAGCATTAATACCCAGACAATATTCTCTTTAAAAAAATATATTTCCGTTTACTAGGAAATAATGAAACCTCGAACACAAAATTTCCTGCTTGAGTGCTCTCAACAAACCGAGTTTGCTTCAGGACAAAACTAGTTTGTCCACCAGTTCTTCAACTGGAGCATTCCACGTCTTCTCAAATTTGGTTCGGAAAACAAATGGAAAGAAAACGAAAAGCATTCATTGCTATAAACCTATCTCAGCTGAATACTAAGTAGTTGAAGGCTTCAGGATACAAAGCGTGAAAGTCTTAAGGATAGAATTCGAAACGAAAAAAAATCTAGAAAAATACATGGCACTTAGAACCTAGGATACTAGGAATAATCCAAGTGTGAGCGTTACTTTGACAGAGAAGAATTGCCAGTAAAATTGCCGGAGGAAAGTGGTATTTCCTTAGTCCTTAACGGCTTTTTCTTACTATTGCCAACGAATCACATTAAGTTGTCTTCTTTTAAGTGATATCTTCAAAATCATTTTATTTTTGAATTTATTTATCGATACGTAAACACTTTATAAGGTGGAGGGTTATTATCAATTTATGCATATTTAATAATGAAACAATCTTATAACAGAGGTTTAAAACCCCAAAAGAATTTTAAATTTATTCCATTAAATTAAAATAATAAATTTATAATTCTGAATTGAGGGAAAAAAAGAATTTAAGAGAAAAAGAAAAAAAAAATAGATTAGACTAAAACCACTTATGTTTTCAAACTTTATTTTGTTAATTTAAAATAACAAATCCATAACGAAAAATTCGGAAAAATATTTGAAAAAAATCTAAATATCTTAGCGAGCCAATATTTCTCACAAACAACAGTGAACTTCAGTTGGAAATATACTTTAAAAAATAACGTTAGTAGAATTTTTTTATGGACGTAGTTAAAAATGCGTGTTTCAGAAAGTGAACGCAGAAAAAAATCAACTCAAGCTTAACATCTAAACTAGGAATTTCTTTTCCTAACGATTTGAAACGCTAAGCATAAACCACACAAGCAAGTTCCTGGATTTGAGATCGGGGTAGAAGGGTGTATTACGGTTGTAACTTTTCAGAAATCTCGTGGTATGCAGATGAGTAAATAATAAAATCGTTTTGAAAAATATAAATTAGTACAACGTCAAATTAGTACCAATATTATAAATTTACAGGACCCATAATAACCTTATTAAAATAGCTATTGACATTTAATATCTTTTCAAGAAAACTGATTTTAAAAAAAATTTGCAAAGTAATTGAGGCAAATGTACAACACAGAATTGCCTAATTATTTGGATCTGAAGAAATAATAGCACTCAAATTTAGTGCATATTTTGTAATTTGAATTATTTTTTATAGAGAAATATGAAAAAAATATTGCTATATTTTAATTATGAATGACATTTCAAGAATGACATTTTACTGTAGAAAAATATCACAATTTTAATTGCAAAGAAATGAATTCTTAGAATATAAAATGCTCATTTGACGTGTAGAAATCTGAAACATTTTTAAAAGATAAATTATTAAATTACTAAAAAATTATCGGAATTTTCTAACGTATTAAAATGAATTATAATCGTCAATGCAAACGCATGAAAAAAAGTGCATTGTAAAATTTTTCAATTATTACGTATGAAACAATTTGGTGAAATATTCAAAAAAAATAATGAACATTTTTAAATAAAGAGTTATCAGCATCACTGTAATAATTTTCAAGATAATAAATATAAATTTCTTTAGATTAAAATATTAAAAAATAATTCTTCTAAAAATATTTTAAGCTGTACAAAATCCTCTCTCCCCGAGTTATAATATTACAAAGCCTTTATCATGTTGAGTAACAATATACACTTAATACTTTCATTATAATACTAATGGTTTTCAAGTAAGAATATTAATTAAAAATTATTCAGAATTATCGACATATAAAGCTGTAATTTATCTAAAACTAATAATTATGAAGACATACAGACATTAAAGCAGTCCTTGCATACAGAATGTAATCTCTCTATTGTTTTCAAACACAAAATGATTCAGAGAGATTCTCAGTTCCTTCATATCAGTGGCATAGGATTTCATTTAACTTCCGTTATAATTCTCAGGGCTTCAAATCGAGCCGTTTAACCACTATGTAAACCATGATGCTAGCTGTAGAATTAAGTAGACTTTGGAAGTACGATATATCCGATCGTTACAACTCTAGGCTTTCTGATTCCAGTTTTGGAGCAGACTGGCAATTCCATCTGAGTTGTTTGGAAGTCAGAGAGAATGGTTTAATAGCCTCTCTGCTTTCATGGTTTCTAGAACGCATTTGCATCTTAGCTATTTGGTTGAATAGACATCACCTACTGTGAAGAGTTGCAAATGGATGATATTTAGTTGAATTAATGGAGAGAAAGTGAAGAATATTGCAGTTATATGTTGGGACTTAATAGACAGAATATAAAATACGAATGGAATTTTTATGCTTTCATGATTAACAAGTTTTTGAATTTGCAGCACTATATTCATAGTTCTAAATTTGTCTGTGATCTCAACACAGTTCAGCAGAGATTATTATGGTAATAATTCCGCTTAATCAGACATATATGTAGCTCTACTATGCATGTAGTATATATGGTTTTATACATAAAATTTTATGTCGTTTAAATTTAAGTTGAGTTTCATACAATGATACTAAATAGTGGAATGATTCCCAATTCTTTGCGGTGTTCTATCAATTTACTTTTCATTTTTTATTCGAAACAAGCTTAAAAATATTTTAAAAAGAAGTCTACGATTGTTCTCCCCTTGTTGGTTGTTCTTTAAAAAGAGATGAAAAATAGTCTGAATCACCCGCATGTAAATATGCATATATATATATATATATATATAGGCAATTCCACGAAAGTGTCAACTTTTAAGTGAAATTTTTTTTTATGAATTGCATATTTTAATTTTAAAAATATGTTCAAAAATAGCCAAAGTCTACATATTACTGTTTAATTTTTGATAATTTTAAGTTTTTTGAATCTGGCAGCATTCTAAAATAATCACATGGCTGACAAGTGAATTCTTCACATTTGTGCTCAAATTGTTTNATATACATACATCATAAAAGACTACGACATAACCAAACATTCAACAAGGAAATTAACTAGAATTAAGGAGGATACGACCCACAGAAACATACAGAAATAAGGACGACATGGACAAACTTGCCAAGGCTACACTAAATTCAAATAACCCTGCAGTAAAAATTTAACATCAAAAATCACGCATCATGATTTTAATTAAAACAAAATTAAATTAGAATAACAAAAATCTTGTATAAACGAAGAAAAATCAGACTTCACAATTGATGATATTCTTCCATCAAACTCTTAATTCAATAAATTCAAAACAGTAATTCTAAGACTATTAGTACAATTTTTCCCCTACCCCGTTCAGATGATATACTGAACATCTCAAATTATCAACGACGGATTTCTGGATTTGTGGCCTTGCTGGAACACCGATGTATTACGTAACCGATTTTCAGCAGGGTACAACACTTTCACTTAAAGAGATGAAGCTCTCAGAACTTAAAAACACCGAAAAAAGCTCCAGCACATAATTCCAACTCAACATTAACTCAAGGGCTAAGTTCTTGGCTAAAAAGAATTTTATTTTATTATGGACTAATAACAAATCAATTCTAATAGATAATTAACACTGATCTTCTGTTATTTTTCGCTCGACCACAACATCTCATTCTGTAGAATTCCTTTCGAGAGGGGCTGTGCCCTCGTTTGGTGACGAATTTAGAATGGAGAAAGCCAAGAAATGATGGTAATGTGATTATTACTGTGACGCTGCATGTGACCAAACATTGTCTTATTGAAAAAAAACTTCTGGAAGCCCTGCCATAAGTGCAAAACGTGTGGCTGGAAGATGTCACGAACGTACTGCTGGTCTGCAATAGCGGGGATCAATATTAGCTGTTATCGTGCGTCATATGTGATGCCATACCATCACACTACCTGTAGGAGCCGTGTGCTGCTGTCCAGCGTAGGAAGGATTTAGGCGTTACCACAGCCCAGGATCACTTCACAACCACTTCTAATTGCCTGAATTAAGTACAGTACAGAGTACTTGAAAAATGAGCTGCCCAGTGGTTGGAGTCGATGCATTGTGTGTTCTAGTAGCTGCATCCAACATCGTTGGCCAACTCCAAAGCAAACGCTTTGGAGTTGGCTAACGATGTTTATTGAATGAGTCCAATGAGTTTGATGAATGAGTCCGAATGAGTTTGGGGAGATTTTTTGAATGAGTCCAATGACTATCAAAAAGTAGTTTAAAGTAATATCAAAAGTAGTTAAAAAAGTATCAAAAAGTAGTAAAAAGTAGAGTTTCTTTCCTCATCTAGCTTTATTGCAACTTTACAAATAACTCAAAATAAATGAATTAATGTATCCTATTTCCGATATTTTAAGTAAACTTCCGGGTGATGCTTCAATTTTTAACTCATTACGTATTCTTACCGACTGAAAGCAATGGTGTTTTGTGCAACACAATGTGCAAACAATGGTGTTTCGTATAGCCCCACTGCACTACAACAGCACACAACACTTATATTCTTTTCCCACAAAGAAGTGAGTCAAATGCACGCTTTCCTTTTCCATCCAAGATCATCTGTCTTCAGTGCTTACGCCAGGTTCCTCGAAGTTGCAAATGCCACCACACCAATTGTAAATACTAGTAACATCAATTTTAACTTTTTTTCTTACAATCGTCATAAGAATTTCAAAAGAATTCGCTTCATGTTCTTTGTAAAATCTTTTTATTCTTACCAAAGACTTTGAGGACTACGAGATTTTGGTCTACCTTTTTTGAATTTATTCATTTTGGGATATCCAGAAACTAGTAATGATCAAATCAAGTATGTGAAAATGGTGTGACTCATACACAATTATTTTCACACATTTTTGTCTATTTAAAACCCTTTTTGTCTCGCGAAGAGGCAGGTGGACTTGCATTTAATTAAATGATCAGTCAGAGGTGCTATATGATTTCATGTATCACAATCGTGTGTAAATGGAGCGACTTTTTTGTCACAAGCAGAATTTTTTGAATTAATTAACTATTACTAGCAGATATTAAACCTACATAGCAGATGTAGAGCCTCAAATAAGCTTATAAATCTTATCCCTGGAAGAAGCTCTTAAATTTATATAATAGGCTCTTAAATATTTTTCAGAAAGGTTTGACAACTTTTAAACTATTTTAGGTTATTTGTCCATTTTATAGCCCAGATAGTTCTTTACGGCAATATGATATACATTGCGTAAAATTATAGCTCTGCTTAGAGTGTAAAGCAGTTAATTTGGGGCTTTTTTATGTTCCTTGGGGTCAGACTGACCTGCAGCTTGTATAAGGAGGCAAAAAGTTTATAGAAATTGCAACTAAAATGCAAATAAATGCCTTGATCAAAGCTATAGCTTATGTAAAGGTTCTTTTTATCTAAATCTAACCTATAGCTTTCGTAAAAGATTTTATATTATTACAGAAACTGCATGTTTTCTCTTTTTTTAAAACCAAAGATTTTCTGAGGAAAATGTTACGTGGACAATTAAGGAAATGGTAATGGATTTAATTTCGTAAATGGAAAGATTTAAATTATGCTGAATTTATTAATTTATCCGACATTAAAAAAACCTTAATTACTATTAATACGTTTCAAAGAATTTCAAAAACTGGAATTTTTATTTGACAGTTGCAATACTTATGATAGATGATTAACGGAAATTACTTTTTAAATCTATTCTAACTCTGAATAAAAAATAAAATTACAGTCGACAAAATAGAATAAATTTTCTCCAAAACATTCTTTTTTAATCCTTAATCTCGTCTAAGAAAAGAAAAGACATT
This sequence comes from Parasteatoda tepidariorum, assembly GCF_043381705.1. Taxonomy (NCBI): domain Eukaryota; kingdom Metazoa; phylum Arthropoda; class Arachnida; order Araneae; family Theridiidae; genus Parasteatoda; species Parasteatoda tepidariorum. The sequence continues at coordinate 10,980,778 of NC_092215.1, read as the reverse complement.
TTCTTTCCTCACTTCTAAACTCTCGTATAATTCATCCCTGCAATGAAATTCAATCCAGTACAAAAAGTCAACTCGATATTAAATAAAATAAAAAAAGGAAAGAAATCACAGTTCGCAGAAGAAAATTTGGCGGTCTTTTGATTTCTACACAGCCAAGTGGCCTAGGTATTGTGCATGGATTCAGTCTTGCAGATAATTATAGAATCATCTGGAGAAGGCCTTTTTGTGCCTGGGATGATGAAGGGCCTAAGTTAGGCGTCCAAAAGGTGAGCCAAAAAGGCGGTAACTGGTGATGCGCAATGATCCGCTTTCGGATGTCAGATATGAAGTGACGTCACAGAGTTTGTTCGAAGTCTTTATTTCACGGTTGACCAGCTTGGACTTTTCGAGGCGTTCTATTCTCCGACACATTCTATACATCAAGGCGTCCATTGTGTCCTATCCGGATGCTATCGTGGCGGCATCTTTCTAAAGGAAGAGCAGCTGACGTTCCTCTTTCGCATCTTTCTCTTTGGAGGAACAATAATGCCTTCTTTTCCATCGAGTTGTTGCAACATTATTCTATGCACTTTTGATAAACTTCTATGACAATAGAATTCTGTAGCTATATTAAATAAAATTTTGTAAATTATTTCATTATCCTTCTAATTCCTATCCTCGATTTACATTATATTACAGTCGAATCTCTCTTTTCCTGTTATATTTAGAAATATTTGAAATAAGTAGTTTTAAAGTCAAAGCATTCCTTTGCGTAAAACTCACTTGAAAATATTTTCACAGCAGAACAATATGATATCAACTGTGAAAAATCAAAATTACTTCACGGCCACGACTTATTTTTCGCAGCAAAATATTTACTAGCTACCGGAGTGGTCATTTTCACCGTAAATGTATATTTTGAGGTTCCAGGTCCTAACATAGTTATACCAGCCTACTTGACTTTTGTGACTTTTCCTAACCCTTCAAGATCGTAAAAGAATTTAAGTAAACTATTATTAAATTGTATAATTAACGCATAAAATGGCGATTTCTTTGAAATGACGGCTGCGGTCAAAATAATCACTGTTGACATTTGAGTGTATTACTAGGATTTAGCACACTGTTTCTCCTCCATTGCTTCTCTTTATTTTATTCCAGATCGTGACTGACTAAATCGATACTCTATAAGTACGATACTATTCAGTGCATGAAAAAAACGATATGAAATTTGGATTAAATTACTGGTTGACTGTGGAAATTAATAATTAAATTAATTCTTTGAACAGTTAGATATATCTGGGAAAAGACAACGGCTGAAGTAGCTTGGTGAACATGCCGTTAAGTTCCATTATTAGATGGAACTGTTCCAATGGACATCATTTACTCCCTGAAAACTTGTTTAATCTTTATGGGCAAAGAGAATTTCAATCATTGTTACATTACGGCTAAATAACAGAGAAATCCCACCAAATAGCAAAGCTGCAACAACTTTGCACTTTTTTTTCTGTAATTGCATATCTATGCAAACAAAAAAAAAACTGTATCTTAAATACTTTACGTATCTATGGAAGTTTTAACAAAGTTTATATTCCTAAAAATTTCCCAGAAAAATTAAATTTTATGAATATGTTAGTTAGCATGGATATGTTACATCAAAAAAGCCGATTTTAAAAAATACGAACAATTTCTGGAATATTTTTGCGAAATTTAATTTTTCTAATTTAGCTAATTTTCTAGAATTTCTTTAAAGATTGTATCTCTTCACAAATTTCTAAGTTCTTTGTTTTGAGATTTGTCAACGAATTAAGATTCACTTTAATCATGCCTATAGTAGATTTAATTATTTTATAAAGAATTTGATGCATTTTTGGCTTTTATAAATGTAATCAATCAAAATGAAAGTTGTTAAAGTTGAAAAAAAACGTAAATGACGAAAGTGTCTGAAAAGCTAATTCTAAAAGAATAAAAAAAACTTTGGTTGCTAGGTTTAAAAATGCTTAGCTCCCTTTTTTAACGAAACTATGGGAATAAATTATCCCCAGGTGGTTAATTGAGTTCAATTGTTTTAAGCTCGGTAATAGCGTAACTATTGTAACGTGACAGAGCTTAATATTATTATTTAGGTTATTTTGTAACAATTTTATGGTTAACGCACTTAGTGATGATTTTAAACAGTTATGTTAGGTTATGATTAATATTCGTCATCTTTGCTTCAACACGTTTGACAACTGTTGCAGCATGGTACCATTGCTAAGACATGTTTTGCTGAAACATGTTTTGTAAGCAGTCTCCGTATATTTCTATACTGATTTTCAAAATCTCACTAATATACTATTAAAGACTTTCCTCGTTTCGGTTCTTCAATTGCAACAAAAATGAATTTCAGTACATATTATAACAAAATATTATAGCAATATATTATAACAAAATATTATAACACTATATTATGAAAAATATTATAACAATATGTTATGAAAAATATTTTAACAATATATTATAACAAAATATTATAACCAACTATATGTATTAGTACATATTATAAAGAAATTCTAGGATATTATAACAAAAAGAGACTTGGAAGAGCAAAATAATAATAGCTCCAAATCGTGGAATATACATTTGTGTTTTCAAAGAAATTTGAAATGCTTGGTAAGAGGTTTTGTTTAACAATATTTTCAATTTCGCAATAATTGTTGCAAGTAGCTCTGCTGCAACGCAGTTTCTACAATTATTTCTGTTGATAAGTGTGTCTGCAATTACTTCTATTGCTAAGTTTTTGCAACTAGTTCTGCAGCGAGTAATCAATGTTGATTTTTCAGGGAGGATTTGTAAAAAGTATTGTTATCTTCTCCTTTTTGTTGAACTTAATTTTAGTGCTAAAATAGAAAATAAACATATTTATATTCTTATAGATGATCTCATTAAGATTCTACATTAAGCCAAATTTTAAATAGGTACATCTTGGTAGATAGAGACGCGAGCTCGCTTCCTAAGTCGAAACATATAATATCGAGTAGTAAGTTTAAAGGGTTAGCAAGTGTCAGAAAGTAGGTGGTGGAGCCTACTAATAATCATCATTTAGAAAATAAAGCGTTTTCTCATGACAAGCTTTCGATTAAAGACATCAGATTTAATATCCTGCATGTATAAACGGTCTCTGTCCGAAAAAACACTCTAATATTCCAATACAATTATACACTATAATAATACAAATTCACAAAACTTAACCGTTTAATCTGAAAAGCAGGCCTTGTCGGTAAAATTATACTGTAAAAGGAATTTAATTTAAATAATGTTTTTTTTTCAACAGTGTAAGGCAAAACTATTTAATTCGACAGTGGTTTTTACTTTTGAATGATAAGCTTAGACTTATTTTAAAATATTTAATTCCAATTTCTAACATAAAAAATTTTAATAAAATTTACAAAAAATTTTCTGAACTATAAAATTGCAAAATTTTTGTATTTTTACATTTTTATTTCTAAGGAAGTTTTTGCTCAATTCGTTTGAACTTTGGACTTAGTTATTTCAAATAACATAGCTAAAAATTATGTAATATATTTTATTTGAGATACAAAATCATTTACACTAATATTAAATAAAATAAAAAAATTAATAAATAGTTTTAAAATTTTATTTTTGACAAGTAACTCAGTTTTTGATTTTGACTACTTTACTGTATGAAAAATTAACTCAACATTGTTTTGTATTGTTCATGAAGAAAAGCATAGTGGAAGAATTACCTTACTGCATGGTCAGAACATTCCTCGTCAAAAAAATTTTTAAAAAATTAAAAAAACGAAATTTTGGTAATAAAAACCAAAATAAACTGCATTTAAATCATTTAGTGGGTAATTTTTCTGTTATGCTAACGACTTACTAGAAATTCTGGTTTTCAAAACTATAGCTCTCATTAGCAAACATTCAGTAAAAAATACGAAATTGAAAGGTAAATTCGGCTAAATATATTAAATGAAAGGCAAATGCAGCTAAAAAGTAAACTCAACCGAATAAATGATTTTTAAGCCATGCTCTATTTTATCACAATAAAATTACTAATTTTTATCACACTTACCAACCAAATCTTATCACATGTCCCCTAGAGTCAGAAACACTGCTAATTTTACTCTAGTCTAATAGTTTTTTTTTCTCAGCGAGGAAATCATTTCTATATAATAGACACATTGAACTACCATAAGGTGAATCTGCTCAATATATAATTATGTCAAACAAAGCATTTTAGAAATTATTTTTTCTATTAAGATGGTTAGATAAAATTTTGTATAATTGCTGAATTAATCTGAAATACGATTTTGTTAATAAATTGGTTTAGAAACATATTTTCCTTTGTCCAATACTGTGTTAAATTTTTCTGTTTAGTTTCAAATTCACCGAAGCATTTTAAAATATTTACTATTTTAACCTATTTCAGTGTTTAAAATTTGCAGAAAATTTAAACATTGGTATATTTCGTTTAAAAACTGCTGTTCTATCATTATTTTCTTCGCTTGCATGAAATAATTTAGTAAAATTGATATTTTAAATAAATTAAATCTGAGATTTGCTAATTAACATCGCAAATAACCTTTTTTTAAGAAGTATAAGCTCTTTTGAAACCAATCAATTACAGCGTAATAAAGAGATCTAATTAATTTTGAATTGATATTTACTTTGAACAAGTATTCATATCCTTGATAAATATTCATACAATTTATTCTCATTAAAAATATAATTACTTTATTAGATCAATCAGAAAATAAAAACATTATGATATTCAAGGCATTTGTAAATATTGAGAGAATTTACTCAAACCCAGTTTCAAAATTTTACAGAAAGAAAGACAAAAGAGTATCTTTCATCGAGAAATTTTTATTTAGGAAAAATGCGTCTCAAAATAACTGATAATTTATAAAATGTAATTTTTATTTATTTCGGATGCAATTATTTTAATAATAACCAGTGGATTTTTCAATACGAAAAAATAAATTTTGCTACATAGATGTTTAGTTGTATTTGTTCTTCGAATAACTTCAAGAAATAGCTTTTTAAGGTATTTAAGAGTTAAGTTTGTTAAGATTAAGTTTGTTTTCGCAAAATATTAAATATATGTAATAATAAATTTGGTAATACTTTAAAAACTAAAAAAAACTGCTCTTTTTAATAGATTTTCAAAGAAATTAAAAAGAAGAAGTCACAAGGATTGTTAAAGCAAATGAAATATATTTTTATGGTTAAAAACATTTACTTGCGATCATGATCACATTTTAGTATTAGAACTATAATTCTGAAAACTAGAATTTCCGGTTAACCGTTACCATAGCGAACGGTAAATTATCAAATGAGGGCTTTAAAGGCTGTGCAATTTGCTTTATATATCAGAATTACGTTGCTGTTGTTCTTTACCAGAAATGTATTTATCATAAAAGTATGGTAATTTTGCCAGAAATATCTTATTTAAGCATAAAAATTTTTCAATATAAACCAAAATGAACAATTTTGAATAGAATTATTTGCTAAGTAAAGTACAAAAAATTACTTCAAATCTAACTATTACATTTACTACCTTTTTAATGTCATATTACAATTTCATGTACTTGATTCTATAGCGTTTTTCTTTTGTGTCAAATATGTAATTTGTAATAATAATTGCTATCAAAACCATTACAATACTAAACTATTGTTAGTGTCTCCAAAAATAAAACAAAAAATGCACAGATCTTACCATTGATGATAAAACAGATTCAAAAAGATTTCATAAATTTAAACATAACGTTTACCGAACGTAATATATGTAAATGTTTTGAATTTTACAAGAAGTCTTACAGTTAAAAATGCAATTAGCTCTAATTGCTTTCAAATCCATTATAACAGTGAGCTAGTGTCACCAAAAATAAAATGAAGAAATATAAAATTCACAGAACTTGACAATTATGATAAAACAGATTCAGAAATTTTTAAAAACTAAACATTGCATTTACTGGTTTCTAAAATCATATTTGATTCTATATCTTTTCTTATTAAATAAGTAACGCGCTCTTAGAATCAAATATGTAATTATCGCTATCAGAACCATAATAATAATAAACTAGGGTCTAAAATAATATAATTAATCATAAAATATACATCTTATAAATTTATACTTCATTGAAATATAGTTCGTTTCACCATGTATAATGGAAAATGCGCTGAAATTAATTACCATATACTAGAGTATACTTCTAATTAAAATTTCTTTTTTTCTATTCTTTAGTAATAACAAGGATATGTTTGATGCTTGGAAGCAACAATAAAGTGTTTCAAAGCTTCCTATTCAGTAATACTCTGAAAACCTAATTGTAAATAATCCATAATATCGCCAAATACATACACCAAGCGAGCTCTTTTATACTCCTGTATCTGGAAGAGAGGGAATAGTCACAGCTGGCGCGCTCCGAAAATTCTTTTCAAAGAAAACTCGCCGCTTCTCCAATAACGATCATTCTTTTGCAATGACACAATAATCAGGCGATTGCCTAGGAGTTTGGAAACCTTTGAAAACAACAATCTAAAGAGGATCTTGACTGAAATAAATATTTTTGTAACGAAGAATCATTCAAAAACTTTTTTTAAGCACCACCTTAGCTGTTCCACATCTTCAAAATATTATTCTATTTGAAAATTTTTATCTACAGTATTGTTTTAGTTTTGAAAATAATTTTATAAATATTTTAGTTTCATACAATAAATTATTATATTTCAAATGTTTTGTGCATGCGAATTCTCGCAATGTTCCTATGAACTGCGAAAAATTCAGTAAAAAAGTTCCAGCAAACAGGGTGCCAGTACTTTTTGCCGTAAGATACATTTTTACCAGAAATTTTTACAAAACAAAAAAATCTGATAAACCGTTATTTTTTTGTTAAAACCTCTTTAAATAAATAAATAAAAACTGCGGTTTAAAATTTTAAAGTTTTTTTTAACAGGATATTCCAGTTGAGATTGTTCCGTGTCTGACCTCAAATTTATTGCTAATACTTTCAATTATTGTCAATTTATCGTCAAATTATTGTTTTATACACAGCAGCAGAATTGGTGGTTGACATGTTCAATTAAAATCCTTACCAGATTCCAGGCAAAAATTAATTTTATTACTTAGTAATTATTCATTTCAAAATCTATATTTCTATTTTTATGTACGATTAAAGTATAGAGCACTTTATTTAAAATTGTATTTCGCATTATAACACAACAGCTGAAGAAATAAATTTAGAAATATATATTTCCACAAAAGATTATTCCATTAGATTTAGGCCCAAAAACGTTCAAATACGATTAAGTTAATGATAAGTAATAATTGAAATAACTTCATAATATTCATTTAAGTAATATTTTTGATAACATGAATATAAATATTTGTCTAAATAATTTCTATAAGATCAAAATCTTTTTTCTCCTTTTAATCTGCTGGACATCACAACTAATTAAACAAATTCAGAGTTACGCAATTTTTCTATAGTTTATATAATTATAGAAAAATTGCGCAATCCAGCAAAATTTCCTTCAACTCCGACTCCACAGTCATTTCTCTATCACGTATCTAGGTAAAAATATGCATCCGGAAGAGTTGGCGTAAATTGAAATAGTAAAGAATTTGTGTTCATGTCTGATTAGAATTAATCTATAATAGTTTTTGGGTCATTAAATTTTGAAATCAAAGGAATTTTTTAAAACAAATTATTTTTCTTTTTCGTTAAGGCAATAAATTCCTATAGTTTTAAAAGTAGCAAAATGCTCATATAACTTTGAGATAGCTCCATATAGTTTCCTACCAAATAGTTTTTAAGTTTATAAAAATAAGATAAAAATCAATATATTTTATCTTTAAATTGTGTCTAGATATTTTGATTGAATAAGAGATCGTGAAACTTACTGAAATAAATATGAAACTTTTCTGAGATCTATTAGTAGTTTCCATTTATATTTTTTTAAAGTTGAAATTTAATTTCAAAATCAGTATATTTTGACCAAGAAGTTTCGTTAAGTAGTCAAAAAAGACTTTTTTTAGTTAATCTTTCATGCAATCTGTGATTTTAAGCTAAGTTTAAACGAAAAAAAAAAGAATGTCACACGTCAAAAGACTGAAATTGAATTACTTTAAGATAAAAATCTCATCCGATTTCGTTCCTAACCGATATTTTTTCTGACATCTTAAAAGATGGCGTATTTAAAGTTTTTCCTCATTCCATAAAATATGAATTTTAAATTGACGTTTTGATGGTTGATTTGAATATATATGTTGCCTTCAAGTTTGGATGGAAAAAATCTTATTTTTTTAATGGAACGTACACCCACCACAAACCTATTTTACGACGCATAAAAATATAGTTTGATGATGAGACTTTGTAGTTATATATTTACTGTTACTTAAGCATAAAATTTTAAAATTTATCCATTTAGCATGATACGTAAATTAAACGTAAATGTTTGGGAAATCGGAAAAGTCAATATGCTTTATACGTAAAATTTACGAAATATTGAAAGATTATATTATCATTGAGATGTTTGGTAAAAAATCTTTGGTACATTTTACGTAATATAAATGGAATGGATTTTACTAACTACGCTTCGGAAAGATTAATTTTGTATATTTTACAAAAGATTGACGAAAGAATAATTACTTTTTGGTTTTAGTAAAAATGACTCTGTGTGGTTTACGTATAATTAACGAATCAAATTTGCCATTTAAATTTTATATCGAATTTACTTACGCAAATTTTCTGTTTTTTGGATAACCACTGTTTTTTATAATTCCACTTTTCAACTTACACAAATTTTGACATACATTTGACTTAAATAATAAGTAAACATAACGTAAACTTTCTTACCTAGTAAAAAGTGATTGGAAAAATATTCGCATAAGAAAACGAATTTATTTATGTGAATTATACGATTTTTTTATAACCGCATTTTTCTATAATTCAACGTTTCACTTTTGTAAATTCAATTCAATGAATAACTCACTGCAATTATTTTGAATATTAGAAAATTAAGCCCGGTATATACATTTAAATTTAAAACAATAATATAACATTTGCAAAATTATTAATAATTCTATTCATTTACTAGCTGATATTAAAATAGTATTTTCAAATCAATTTTTTACTTTCTTCCAAAATTATTATTTCAAAGGAATTATTGAATAAAATACTTATTTATGAGCGCTTGAATAATTCTTTTGATATTTCATACATTGCAAGTTTTTAAATCATTGAGCAATTTTAGGTACGTAATGTAATTTTGTGAGAAACTCCTATAAGATGCATATTTCTTAATTGAATAACACAGTAATTCATTACTTTGTTATGAAGCAAATTAATAAGGTTTTAAAGGCAGAGATTCTTGATCTAAAGTTTGAATGCGGGGAAAAATTGTAATTTTAAACAATAGGAAAAGATGAAATTACTTACCACTATGGACGCTTTATATAATTTTTGATACAAACTTATCGATTTATCCCTGCATAAATTTATTACAATTTAATGATAAGGTGTGAACTTAAATACAAAATTGCGTTTAAATTGAGGTTTATAAAATTATGTAACTATTTAATTGGGAGAGAATATTTTTAAAGCAGAACATCAAGACTAAAAAATAAGGTAGAAACCGTTGTTCTCTACATCATAGTGTTTCCTATTTTCATATTTAAGTTCGGAAATGTTTTTAGCTCAGACCTTTGTTAGGAATCTTTTTTTAAAAAGTTAAAAATTCTTTGCTTCATTCCTATAAATATCAAGTGAAAGTAATCAAAGACTGAAAAGAAAAAAACCCGCTATTCTTGAATAGAAGATTCATTGTCTGTGCATGACATTGATAAATTGAGAAGGAAAACGGAAGATAGACTTTGAAAAGCAAAGTGAAAAATACAAATTCAGAATTGTTCTAAATTCTTATTATTCTTGAGTTTTTTCAAATAAATTATTTTTCAATAACACGTTAATCACGTAAGTTGTATTCTACGAATCAGCTAAGACTTAAAATTTGAATTTTATTTAACGTAATACATACTTGTTTTTTTAGAAATGTATAAGTTTTTAATTTTTCTTATAGAATAGGTTCTACAATAAAAGTAAATGAAATGCGTTCAAAAGTAGACATAAGTACTTAGTAGAAGTAAGCGTTAACATAATAGAAGTAAAACTCAGAGAATTGACTGTTCATTTATACGGCCAGTCACCCGTAATTGCGACGAACTCCAACAACTTTAGTAAAATTAAACGTTAATTTTTACAGTCAGCTTCATTCTTTGAGAAAAAAAAAGCTTAATGCCCATAATTGTAACGAAATTTGGATAGTTATAGCAACAGGCTATATAGGCAAAGATCCCGGATACTCAAGGAATAGATCTCTCGTATACTCTCTACATTGGTGACCATGGACAACGTACAAGCAACTCTCTCACTCCTTGATAGATGGCAGCAGTACACTTTTTAGCCTCTTCTTACTTTTCGCATTGATTCGAATAACAAATCACTGGAGTCTCAAACAACGTGATGATAACCCAAACTGAAGAAAACTTTGTTATGTTACTTAAAAAGTCTGTCACCACACATTTTGCGAGAAAAATATTTTGAGTTTTTCACAATATCTTTACTAGCACAAATTACAGGCAATGTCTTTAGATGCATACAAGCAATTTTTACTGGTTACTGGCAATAATCCAGAAGCAAAACTTTTTAGAGTATAAGGGTAATGAAAGTGCTCCTAAAAATAGAATATTTTGAGAAACTTTCTTTATATCATTCATTTTATACTTCAAGTTAAACAATTTTCTCCATGCTGTCTACTTTCGAAACATTATAGAAAGTGTTAAAAAAATTTCTTTTTAAACATCTTTTTTATATTTAATTTTGTGACATGTTTTTTTTCTTATGGAGAATTACAAGTAATCTCTTCGAACTAAGCTTAATTTTGCAAGCCTAAATCTATTTTAAAGCTAGTTTTAGACATATAAAGGTGAGATAATTTTATTTTCATTATTTATCGATGAAACAATGACAGTCAAGCATGGAACACAGAATATACTAAAGAATTATTTTTGAGATGTCTAAAGTAATCTGAATACTGTTATTTTTAATTACAGGAAAGCCATAAAAATTATTTAATTATTCCGCCAAATAGTCTTTTAGGGTTACCTCTGAGAACTTAATATCGTTATTCTGTGTTTAGATAACGGAAAGGCCAGTTATTTTCCATCAAACAAAACTAGTGGTAATGAACTTGGTGAAATATTTTATTCTAAAATTCTAAATTGAATGCAAGCAACACCCTAAATTCTGTATGTGCGTCGCCATTTGTTGCGGGACGTAAAATGAAATGAACTACTTAAATCAACCACAGTTTTAAATTTTAAGAGGTCGTATTAAACTTTATGACAAATGTCTAAACCTATAATTTGAAATCAATATATATGTGAAAAATCAACAAACATAAGGGTGTTTGCCTCAAATTATTAAAATGATTATTTAAATATGTCTGGTTTTTATCTAGTTTTAATAAGTATTTTGTAATTTAAAAGAAAAAGAAATTAGAGAAACTCCTAGTTATATTTAGAAACTTTCAAGAAGCTTTGAAGAAATTTTTCTCACATTCGGTTGCAAGCTTAAAATAAGTGGACCAATAAATGTAGAAAAACATATAGATAAATATATTCTGTGCAAGGGCATATAAATTTTGTTTCACTGACACACTCATATCTCGCAAAGTTATTTATCGCTTAGTCTGATTTTTTTTAAAAGTTTGTTTTATATTTTACTAACACTTAAAAATCTAAAAAAAATAGATAAAACATAACCAATAAGAAAAGAATATCACATGACTTGAAATTATAAATACTTCAAACAACCAATCAGGAACGTGACTGATTTAGAGTTGGAACAAGTGAACACTGTTAGAAATTTCTCTGAAAAATGGTTAAACAACAATTTATTTAATTGTTATTTTATCATGTCGAAACGAAACTGTCAAGTAACCATAAATAAGATGGTATTGAAACTGTTAACTCTGATAAAAACCGTTTGTTAGTTACTTTCTTTTATACAGTTAAAAAAGCAGAATTTTACAGCGCTAACTAGGCCCATCTAATGAAGGCACTTAGTTCCTAGCAGGTGGGAGCATATTATAGCCAAGAGGGCTAATTTGTAAGTTTCACGACCCATATAACGGGGTTCGATTCCCAGATTTGACACCAAAGAGATTTCAACTTGCTCCCTACAATAGATAACTTTCAAGTGGTAGTCTTTTATTGTAAGAATCTCGATTTAGTAAATTCGATTTAAATGGTTTCTACTCACCACTATATTTTTAAATAATTCAATGGCTTACGTGATACTGCACTTTATTAAAGTTAAGCTTTTTAAAAAGTTTGCAAAATTAACCGAAATTCAGCAAATTTTAGTTTGCAGTTCTCTGACGTTTTTTTTTCTTCTTTCTTTTCTTTTTTAATATTTTTCCTTATCCTGACACCACAATATTTTCCCCAACCTCTTCAGCACATAAAGAGTTTTCAGTATCCTGCACTCTTCAATGCCCATTATCTAACAAAAAGCTAAGATTTAATATCCAGTTAAATTTCTTTTTCACGATTTTGAAACCATGCTGGTTGCAAATGGCTAAAAAACCGTATTGTCTTATATTTACAGTTTTTAAACCGTACTGTTCGTGAAAGGTTTCAAAACCGTTAAGAGAAGAAAGTTTTCCTATCCGTAAACTTTGCAGTTAATTGAGCGGAATTTTACCTGCATTTTAGAGTGAAAGTTCTAACAGTGAACGATTCAATTAATAATAGTGGTTCAAGCTTTAAAATTGTCTCAATTTAACAAAATTCGCCAGCAATGGCTGTTTGTTTTATTGATGTTGTATTTATTAGTTTAAGTTTTTGTTTCAAATACAGAAATCATACTCTGAAGGCTTTTTGATAAATTGCCTTTATATTTGAGAACCTAATTTATCACTATATTCAATATATATGCATAATCGCGAAATGTAAATTTGAAAGTCAAGCATCGAAAAGTTTGAAAACTAAAAATGAAGCTTAAAATTATCGAAAATACTACTTTTCTTTGATCATTATTTGCATTAACTAAAGGGAAGAGTATTAAGTATTGTTTACTCATGAATTTTGCTTAATTAAAATTTGCTTTTAGCAAGACACTTTGTATTTAAACTTAATTAGCTTTTATCTGGAAGTATTAAGTATTGTTTGCTCATATATTTCGCTAAATAGAATTATGCATGTTTTATCTAAATCTAATTGACATTTATTTAATATGTTGTTATTCAACTTAATGAAGCTCTCAATTTTTTTTTAAATTTTTTTAATGATTGCTTTTATTTTTTGATTCACTATTGCACATTTATTCGAAAAAAACTTTGCAACTAGTATAGTAAATTTTTAAAAAAAATATTTCTTACTAAAGAACATTTTGATTTTTTTTAAATATTTAAATAAAAAATAAATTTTAGCTATCTTTATTTGACAATGACTGAAAAAGTAACAAATGAGAACTATTTATTGGAATACAAATATGTCAAAGGGGTTGAGTTACGCCAATTTGTTTAACCATGGCAATTGATGCTGAATTCTTTTAAAGGATAAAATAAAATTCTTCGCGACACTTTTGCAAAAAATTATTTTGTCAAAATTACTTCAAACTAATTCAAAGATTTTGCAAGTATTCTTACATTTATTTTTTTTTCTATTTAGATGGTCCTGCCTTGGTAAGAGTCAATATTTACATCAGAAGTATTAGTGAGATTGATGATGTCAGAATGGTAAGTTTAGAATTATATATTCCTAAACTGTTATTTGCAAATCCTTCGTGTTGTGATCAATCAGATCCGTAATAGAACCAATCGAATTGAAAAGAAAGGCACTTTCGGAGTAAACGTGTCATTTTTAAAATATGTTTAAGTATAAAAATGTTAGTTAGAGTATGATCATGAGATTATTTTCAAACACATTTCCTATAAGTTTGAATTGAAAATAGTTTTCAAAAAAACAGTAAATTCTTAAGTATGATGGTTTGAAACGTCAGTACGTTAATGGAAACAGAAAACGTGTAAGTTAATAGAATAGATTACGAGTGAAATAGAAAAGAATAACTTAGACCATTTGATTCTAAGTAATTATTTGAAAATAATCTTTTTATTATAACATTAAACAATTTTTAGTTTCATTTGTTTTAAATTAAGCGAACGCAAGCAGTATTACAAAATACTTCATTTGCGCTTAAAGCTTATTATGATTATAGCTTTAATCTTACTGCAACTTAATAAAAATATCTTTTTTTCTAAACGATATTGTAAATAGCGCATGAAACTTTTGCCTTGGATGTTGTTGTATTTAATTATTTTCAAGTAGAATATCGGTCAAATCATCCATTTTTATCAATCTTTTTTTTTTTTAGTTTTACTGAAATGTCACAAAGTTTATAAAATTTTGATTCGAAATATTTTGCATATATTTTTCAACAATTAGAATTTTAAAATTAGTGCTTCAAAAATTTTCTCAAAGGTAAATAAAAGTTTTTAAGAACCGAACACTGCATTCAAAATATGAATGCATATTTTTACGCTGTTGCTTATCTAACTTAAATAATTATGGTCATTAAAAGTTTACTGATTACGATGTAGCATACGAATTCATACGATTACGATGTAGCATACGAATGTAGCAAGTGATAAAGAAACAGAAAAGATTAATAAATCTTGAAAAGTGCGATTTTTGTTTTTATTTTCCTCATTTATTCATAAAATTAATTAATTTAGTTCAATGTTTTCTGTGTTACTCAGATTTTTAAAAAAACGTTACAAGCGATAAAAAAAACTTGTACATACGTAATACATTATTTCGAAAAAAAAAATTTTTTTTCACATTGATGAATGCAATAATTATGTGCTTTATGGCCATCAATGTTTACAGACGTAAACGTTCTAAAAATTGTCTCTGCGGCTATGGAAAACAAGTATTTTTAGTTTAAAACGGAGTTTAGGACAAAATACTTACGACCAAGTTTCAAAATTTAAAAAATATATACAACTTAGAATCCTGACTCTACCATAAACCAGGTGTAACTCATATACCGTAAAACAAAATCTCGACAAAGTGAAGTTCCAGTTGATTCATAAACTTTAATGGTAAACCTATTTTGTAAAGATTTTGTGAAGAAATCTTACTTTTAGTGCATAGACTGCAAAAAAAAAAAAATAATATTCCTTTAAGGTTTCATTAAAAATTTAATGGTTTGAGGAAAAAACCCTTTATCTATCTTTATTAATTAACAAGATGTCTTAAATAGACTAAAGCGTTTCTTACGTAGGATGTCAAAATGGAAAAAAAATATTCTCTACTCTGTAGAAAGCTCTGGATCAAAATTTGGTAAATTTTTAAATAGTAATATTTACTGAAAAAGCACTAAATCACTGTAATTAAATAAATATTGCTGTTAAATTACAATATAAAATCTTACTGTTAAATGAATTTTATAATAATATGAATGAGAAAAATTTAATCGCAAAATGAGTAAATGAATAATAAAAAAATCACCCATAAGGGGGATTTTTTTATTACTATTTTTTGAAAATATTGAAAATGCTTAAACATTTGCCATATGCTTCCTTTAGTTCGAAATAACTAAAAAACTCAAGTAGAACAACATTTGAACAATAATAGCTGACACTCAAAACCCGTAAAAATTTTACTAATAGAATATCGAAACTACGGATTACGAATGTTGATAAAATAAAACGTCAGAGAATTACATAGAAATGAAATAAAAATAACATTATATAAACGAAACTATAAAATCTTAAACCAGAACAGTTTTTGAATAAAATAGAAGACAAAATAAAAAATGAATAATATTTTTTTAATTTTGAACTAAAATATAAATTTTTTTTCATCATCTGGACTAAAATTAAAATTAAATTTAAAAATCAGAAACTATCAGGAAAAATAATTCTAAAAGAGTTTTAGGTAACCGAAAACCCCAAAATGATAAGTACATTCCTTGACAAAATCGTTACTCGTGCCAAAAATAGGTAAAACATAAAAGACCATAAATCAGTGAATAGCGTAAGGTGTTATAAACACAGGCGCCATTGTGTACTTGAATTACCTTTTATTGAAACTTCAAGGCTCAGTAAAATAAATTCTTGATAAATTGCAATTTCCGGAGAAACGTCGAAGAAATCTTAACATTAATTCAACTGGCTGGAAAATTTGACGTTCAATTAAGCTCCGTCGATAACTCAAGAATTAAGTTACTGCTTTTAAGGCCGTTTAAAAAATGGGATCACTTTCATGTATAGTCATGTGCGCTTTTACATGTTCAATTTTTCATGCTATCAAAAGCGTGAAATTAATAATACACGAAAAAGCTTCAAATTATCACTGTAAGTAATAATATTTCTTTTCTCTAAAGATGGGACCATTCTTTAAATGAGTAAAATATATTAAAACTGATTTCCTTACTTCTTTTAAATATTCGACACATTTTTAGCTGAAAATAATTCAATTTATTTTTGAGACTAGGGTCAAACTGTTTTTACACAAGGCATGTAAGGGACTTAAAACTTTATTTTATTGTTTTATTTTTTGACAGCAAAAGCTAAGTTATTATTAAATTCACTTTTCAATTGATTAATTAATTTTCTAAAATATTTTATAGAAGTATTAGATATTTATTTAAATTTCATAAAAATTTTTTTAAGAAAAACTAAAAAGAAACTAACGTTTTCTAAAATATTTTAATAATTTTTGAATTCTATTAATTTGTTAGAAAAGTATTGTGGAAGTTCGATTATACTGTAAAATATTTATATTTTTCCTATATATAAAAATTAAAATATTTTTTTAAATATTTAAATTTTTGAGAGTTGAAAGGAATAGAAATTTTTACATCAATCTAAACTGTAAATTTTAAAATGACAGAATATATATA
>NC_092215.1:10880482-10963750 GCF_043381705.1 Parasteatoda tepidariorum | reverse complement strand
TATATATATATATATAATACGAAATCGGTTAAATCTTTCTTAAGCAATAAAAATATATAAATACAACTTCTTTGAGTTTTAAAACTCTCAAATTATTGAAACGATTTCATTCAAGTTTTATTTTTTTTCATTTAAAAAAAATAATGTAAAATAATTTAAAAATCTGTGTGTTTTATTATTTAAACTTGTTTTGACAACTAATTTTAAAAAAATAATTAAAAATCATTGAAATTTTCTAGGCGCTAAATTATTTTTGGAAATAAAATATTTTGTAATTTCGTTCAAAAGTTTTCGATTTGTATAAAAAGCTCTTGAGATATGACGAAAAACGAAAATAGTGAAGAAATGAATTAGAGGCCCAAACTTTATCCAGCTAACTGAGTAAACTATTAGGACCATATTTTCTAAATTTTTGCCTCGCTTTGTGTCTGATTTCGTAGCTTAATAGTAAACACTAATTAATTAATGTATTTAAAGTTATCCATTTAGGCCATTCAGATTAGCACCTAGTGCGTCAAATTCGATTATAATAAAAAAAGTTATTCCGCATGATGTACAGAACGCAAAGAAAAAAATGGACAACCCTGAATTACATTTGAACTCATGATCGGATTTTCATGTTTTAGGACTCAATCATAATGGCTCGATAGGGTGATCTCAAATATGCTAATTGAATATGAAGACGAAATTTTAAGTTCGGAAATAAGACACAAAACGTAATTTCTCTAAATAAATATAAATTTCTTTGACGAATGTAGGTTTCTGACCCCTCAATATATCGGGCTTATCCGCATTCTGGGAAATATGGTCCCAATAGTTTTGCCAGGAGAGCCCTCCAAAGTTTGAACCCCTTAGCGTTAATTTAACGTTTTGCATATTTCGCTATATCTCGAGAACCTTTTAAGTGAATTAAAAAAAATTTGCCCAGAATTATACAATTCGCTTATCCAAAGATAATTCCATACAAAAAAAATTACTTTCAGTAAATATTTATTTTTTATTATTTTCTTTAATAATGGTTAAAAAAAATGTTAAAATACGCAATTCTTGCATTCATTTATCAAAATTTGGGAAAATCGGTCAAATAGTTCTGAGAAATCGAATATCTGAAATTCTAGGTGGAGAGCTAATTCTTTGACCATTCAAACTCTCTTTGCTTTGCTCTATCAAAAACGGACACCCCTGCTTAATATGAAAGATATAAAATGTCTCTACACTGTTAAAATTTTCTTTCAAAAATTATACTAAAATAACTGGCAGTTGTCTGTCCATCCGATTAACCGTAAAGTTTGCGGTAAAGGTAATTTTTTTCCTTTATGGTTTTGAAACCATTTTCAAAAAGTATGGTTATAAAACCATGAATACAAAACTAGACGGTTTTTTACCCATTTACAAATAACATTTTTCAAAAACGTAGAAAAAAAAATAATTATTTAACTAGACATAGAAGCTCGGCTTTTCGTAAGGTAATGGGCATTAGAGAGCTCCGGACGCTGGAAATTCTTCATGTGCTGAAGGGATGGGAGGTGTCAGCACTAGGACTCGAACTCCAGTTCTGCCGGTCATGAGATTGACAGATAAGACCACTCGGCTATGATATGTACGCAATTTCAAAGAACTAAGTAGCTTCATTAGGTGGTTCTAGTTAGAGCGATAAAATTCTGGTTGTTTAACCGTATTAAGTGAAAGAAGTTAATAAGCAGTCTTTCTCAAACTTAACAGTTTGATTACCATTTTACTTATGGTTACTTGACAGTTTCGATTAAATATGGTAAAATAACCATTCAATAAATTGTTATTTAACCATTTTTTCCGAGATATTTCTAACAGTGTATAAAGAAAAAAAAATTTGCTTCTAAAACTTCTTTGTTGAACAATTACATGCTATCAATAATATTTTCACATCCCTCTCTCAAAATATGAATATTAATTTAATCAAATTAAATTAGTATGTAAGCTTTCTAGTCCTTTCAAGAACTTTCCTAGAAGTTCAAAAGGGTTAATGAAGACTTAGTTAGAAATAAGATCTTCTGTCGGCTTTAGCGTTCTTTTAAGGACTCAAAATGAATGAAAGGAATTTTGTAAGAGAAAGTGGGCGTCGCCTGGTTGAAATGAAGTGGATCATTTTTAGAAAGACTATAAATTAAAGAAATTGGTTTTAATTATAAAGTGGTAATCACTTGAAAGAGGCTTATTATGTATGTGAGAAATTCTTAGGCTCTAAACTCTATTTCTTTAAAGATCTTAAAAATGAGACATCTGAAACATTTAAAATCATCTTTACACAATTTCAAATAATGAATATGTTCTTTTTGTTTTTAATTAGGGTAATAATTTCGTAATTTAAATATTTAAGCACAGATACTATAAATAGTTATAACTAAACTAGATTTAAAGCATTGAAAAATATATATTAAGAAAAACGTATTGAGGAAAATATTGAACATCTCTTTACAGTATTTGAAAGTGTTAAAATTCAAATTCAATATTTTAATTTAAAATGTAAACAGAGCTACACTCTTTATTTTTAAAAAGTTGTAATGTAATGTTTTTGCAAAAATGTAATGTTTCTGTAGTTTCTGTCACTGCATTCATTTTTTATTCATTTTAATATTCATTGTCTTTTTATTGCTCAAACATTTTACTTAAAAAAGGTGGTATTGAAAAAATGCATATAAAATTTTGTGGAAGAGTATCGAAAATTTCCTTATTGAACCCTTGATTAATGTTTTAATTTAAAATGAAGACAGCAGAGCAAAACTGTTTTAAATAAAAATTTATAATATATTATTTAGCTTTTTTTTTCTTTTAAAATTTTTATCTCTTATACTTTAACAGTAATTTTTTATTATTATGGAAACATTCTAAAAAGCAAAGAAGTTCTAAGTTCTCTAAGTGAAAAGGTTCTAAGTGTTATTTTTGAATAAAGAAAATCAATTTTGTTTTTGACAAATTTAATTATGGAATTATTTCGCCAAGTCTTAGAGCATTTTTGGTATGGGTGAAGGTTTCAACTGCAGCAAAGAGCAAAAAACAGACGATGATAACCTCTCTTATGGCAAAATATTAGAGAGATTTTGCATAGCGTTTGTCTTACGTTTATCTTAATGCTACGTTTTTACACTGCTTTGCTATTTAAGAAAAACTTTCACGCATGCGCAGAGGAAGATCAAATAACATTACCGGTAAAATCACCAGAAATCGTAAATCTATACGAATTCTTTCTATCATAACACCAAAGATGTGAATACTCAGGAATGTAAAATTAATTTCAGATTCAGCGGTTTATGGATTTTGCTGAGCAGATGTAAGCGACGAAAAGACCAAAAAGTTTATATGAGTGATTTTCAAATTTAAACTCTTAGGAACAATATATACACTATCTTCCTTTTCTGTGCTTTATTAATGCAACGCTGAATTTCTTTTTCCGTAAATAC
Organism: Parasteatoda tepidariorum; assembly: GCF_043381705.1. Taxonomy (NCBI): domain Eukaryota; kingdom Metazoa; phylum Arthropoda; class Arachnida; order Araneae; family Theridiidae; genus Parasteatoda; species Parasteatoda tepidariorum. The sequence continues at coordinate 10,960,313 of NC_092215.1, read as the reverse complement.
GTAGAAACAAATGTAGAATTCGTTAAAAAATGATTATTTTATTAACAGAAAGTTATTTTTTGCCTAATTTTTTAGTGTTTATGAATAAATGATTATCATAATTTAAAGTGTATCCCATCATATGACAATCTCATATATTAAAATGCTTAAAAGGAAAAATTAAACAGCTTAAAAACTTTTGATCTAATGACTGGATTTTCACGTACCAAGATGTAAATTAAATTATTCGAAGGACAAATTTTTTTAAATAATTTATGTGCACAGACTATATTTACCGTTTTTTGCACTCTGAAAGCGTGTTTTATATGGGGATTGTCAGAAAAAGATATTTAGTTTAGTTCATTTTGACATAATTTTGGTCCTCTTATTATTAATCAAATCACTGGAACTATTGAAGATGCACGAAGAAAAAAAAATTCTGGTAAAAGCATCTTACTGTAAGGTGAGTTCCGTTCATATAATAGAACAATTAACCGGAAATTTCAAAATTCAAAATTATTGTTCTTATACATAGTTAGTAAAAAACAGTAATTTTAACCGAACAATTGGTTTTATACCGTGATTTAAGGTATCATGATGAAATTACCAAATTTTACTGATTTTAACCCTTTTTATCGCAATTTATAATACCATATTTTATTGTTAATTTTAGCAAAGTCATTACCAAAGCACTTCGGCAAAAATTAACAAGCTCTTTGGTTTTCTCATAGAGCTAGAAACACGATTAAATTTTACCATATTTTGATGGCTTTGACCATAGTTATTCACAGTGTAATTTTTGGACGCAATCTATTATTATTTGTACTAAATTTACATGAAAGTTAGCGTGGATGCCTGTATAGAATAAGAAGCAGTCATTATATTGATGCCAACAAAATTTTTACGTTTTAAATTTAAAACTGGCTTGAAATATTTACTGGCATTACGCTTTAAATACTTACTGATTTTCAAATTTAAAAAAAAATAATTACCTTATGAAATATTATTTATTTAAAAATCTTTTTTGATTTTTTTAAAGTTATTTTTCTGATTTTATTCTAAAATATTACAGAAATGTCGAAATAGCAATTGAATGTTTAAACTGTCAATATTCGTTTTATAGCATACACTCCCTATAGGCACATTATGTGACTTACGCTACTAATTAATTGTTATATATTTGAATTTGTAAATATAATCCAATGTTAATAATATTGAAATAGTAATTAATGAAAAAAAGTACTTATCAGGGTTTTTTTTCTAAATGTAAAAAAAAAAATTGCTGGATAAAGACGTTTACAAGATTAAATGAATAACCTTCATAAAATCTTTAAGTTGATGACCTAAATAATACAATGTTTTAAAATCTATTTTATTTCGAAGAGGCGAAGCAATCAATCACAGAACCCGCTAACTTAAAAGAAAAATCTTAGAATCGATTTTTCAACAAGATTTATTATCTTTTTTGGGACAAAATTTTAAATTTATATAAGATTGCATTTCTTGAAACGTTTTGTCGAATTCATGAAATCATACAATCCATCTTATTCTGAATACTACATTTTATGTTTAAAACGTGTTTCTTCAAATTTTCCTTTCTTCTCAATTCATCCAAAACATAGTTTTCCTTACACTATACTGGAGTCCCTATCCATGTACCAATGAAACTTTACAATGTTATTTAAAAATTTAATGTTAATTATTGCTTCATTATTAATTATTATGGTGCTATTAATTATTTCTACATATTTAATTAATACTATATTATTAATTAAAAGTGCATTTAATCTTTAAAATGTGTTTCTTCAGATTTTCGTTTCAATTCAATACATATAAAACATAGTTTTCTTACACTATAGTGAAACGCATTCACACCTATCCATATACGTGGACCAATGATACTTCATGCAGTGTTATTTAAAAATTTTATATTAATTATTGTTACATTATTGATTATTACGGTATTATTAATTATTGCTACACAGTTAATTAATGCTATACTATTAATTAAAAGAACTTTTTATCTTTGAAATACGTTTCTTCAGATTTTCTTTTCCTTCTGCAATCAATACATTCAAAACATAGTTTTTCTTAACTATACTGGAACGCATTCATCCCTATACATGTACCCATGATTTTTTATTATGTTATCTAAAAATTTAACATTAATTATTGCTACATTATTAATTATTACGGTGTTATTAATTATTGCTATATATTTAATTAATATTACATTATTAATTAAAAGAACATTTTATCTTTAAAATGTGTTTCGTCAGATTTTCTTTTCTCTTCAATACATCCAAAACATTGTTTTCTTACACTAGAGTAAAACGCATTCAAATATATCCATGTACGTGTATCAATGATACTTTATGCAGTGTTATTTGAAAATTTTATGTTAATTATTGCTACATTATTAGTTATTATGGTGATATTAATTAACACTTTATTATTATATAATACTACAATATTAGTTAAAAGAACATTTTATCTTTAAAGCGTGTTATTTCAGATTTTCTTTTCCACTCAATTTAGCAAAAATATAATTTTTCTTGTAGTATAACTAAATACATTAAGCTAGATCCATCTACGTGTAACCATGTTACTTTAGGCTGTGTTATTTAAAGATTTAATCTTAAGTAAAATTAATTTAACATCCTCTCCGGGACCCACCATTCAATATATATTTGATATAATTTGGTATAATTTTATCTCCTAAATAGCATCATTATATAATTGTCTTTTATTGTATGCTTTTTTATTTTAAGCGATTGTCCATTTAAAAATGAAACTGGCTTAATTTTCGCTGGTTAGCATTTTTAATTACAGTGAAACATTATAGGGGAAAGTATTTAAATACACTTATAAATAGTTTTACGAGAAACTATCGTATTAGTTGAGTCTAGTGGATATTGTTTCTTAAACAAAATGCAGAGAAATGCTCCATAAAAGAATTTTACAGTATCTAACAAATGCTTAAAATTGAAATCATAATTTTTATACCACATTTGAGAATAATAATTAAGTTTAATAACTTGATATTTATCGTATTTATGAGTTCATATTAGAAATCATATTTTCTGCTCTGTTAGTATCTAAAGAAAATAAAAAGGTTTATTCATTTAATATATCTAGTTATTATATTTCGACTTAATAGACATCTGAAACATAAGAATTCCAAGTATTTAAAACAAAAGTTTTAGTAATAGTCTTTATTAAAAATATATAATTTTAGCTCACTTTAGTTATTATCAATTAACTATTTGTATTTTTTTTCTTTTTTATAGGTTCAGTTTCTCTAAGATTTGTTTTCAAAATTTGGCATAACTAATACTAGGAATTTTACCACAAAACGCGCTTAAATTCCATTCCATGTGATACAATTTGTATGTTCTTAAGACTTCTACAAATGCACTACTTTAACAAAACATCTCAATCACTTTAACAAAGTTAATGATGACATGAGTTTATGGCTAATTTATATACAGAAATTTTAATTTCAATTAAACTTTTGATAAAAAATTTATCTCCTAACTCTTTATCTAAGTAATTCTGTTCTTCTATCTATGAGTTTTTGAGATAAAGGCAAAAAGTATATTTTACGTAATTCCTGCGAGTTACTTACGCCTAGTTGTGATTTTATATATCTCAATTTCTTTTAAAACTGTTGTGTTTAGAAAATTGTAACTTTAAATATAAACTTCGGACAGTTAATATTTTATGGTAGTCACAAGAAGTTATTATCTTTATTCAAATTTTCAATAGAATTTTCTCTTACCGCACGTTTGTCAAGATTTTAAAGAAGAAACTTAATATTTATTTAATTAAAAAAATAGTTATGATTTATTATTAGTTTAAGTTTAAGGAAATCGAATTTAATTATTTTGAACTTTAATGAATCTGAAATATTTATAAGACTTACACTTTCACAGAAATATTTTGTCGCAATACCACATGATTACAAATTTAAAATCCAAGCAGACTCGTATGGTTTTGATAACTGTTTAAGATTACAAAATAAATCTCTAACAAATTAAAATTTTCTAAATGTATCGTTTACATAATATTAAGTTTTGTAAAGGTTTGCAAGACAGTGACTTATTCATTATTGATGAATATTCAGTGAAGGTTAATCGCAATCTTTTCAAACCTTCGATTTCCTTCAATTGCTCCTCCGAGTGAAGAACTTTCGTTGATTATGCACATAATACCAGGGCTGACGAAGTAGAAATTCTTCCCAATGAATATTGGAATATCTGAAGCAGAATTGGAAGGTTCCAACTGCGTCATTTTTTTTTTTGATTTTTTTATTACTTTGTGAGGAGAAATATGATAGATGATGGAATAAAAGATAGAACGAGAATTCCCATATATTCGATAAATTATTCATTCAGATGTGGTGGAATCATTTAGATATTATCAAAAAGGGAGAAACGATTTTAATTTTGCACGCTTCATTTTAATTTAATTACTTTGTAGCTATTAATTAAATTGTAATGGTATCCAATTATAAGTACTTAGTTCGATTCTTGAAATTTTTTATTAATCTGTTAAGAATATCTGCTCTTGCGTGAAAAAAAATGAATTTGGTTTTTAAAGATGCGTTGAAATAGATTATTATAAATGGATTTGTAACTTTATTTGATATACATTAGAGTAATAATAGTTTTTATTGTTTTATTCTGACAATTGTTGGTTTAAAATAATAAAAATATAATTCCATTTTTAAAATAGATGTAGCCAAAATTAAAAAAACGTTTTCAAAATTTTTAAAATCTCCCAAAATTGAGTATTTTGTTGGGGTATACTTTTTTTTTAAATAGTATACACCGTTTCCGCACAGCTAAGGGTACAAAAATGATTAAAAATATTTTAAACTACTTGCAAATTTCTACTCTTGAAATTGAACTTAACTCTATATGAATTAAAAAGTTAACTATTTCTTTATTTTCTATTATATTTCGAAAATCTAATTTTTGAACGTTTTAAACTAATTATGATCAAAATATTACATTAATCGATTTTCTTTAAAAACAAAATCAAATAATCTCACTGCAATTTCAATATATACCAGTTTTTTAGAAATACCTGCAGCAGAAGCACAAAAATCTTTTGCAGAAACACAAAACATTGTTCTTGAGAAAAACGATTTTAAAGTTTGCAGGTTGTTTGTATTCAGTGAATGCTTACTTCAAAAAAAATTACGACTTCAAAATTTTTTGAGTAATCAACAAAACTTAGGTGTCAAATGTATCAGAATAAATTTAAAAACAATATAATTTCAAAAAATTGGAAATTTCAATCTGCATCACCTCTTAGACAACTTAAAAAATTCAATTTAAATGTATCATTTTAGCTCACAAAACTAACGTAAATAATGTAATTTTCTAAATGATTAAAATTGAGTAAGCAATAGTTTTTCAACTTTAGGATTTGTGCTAATTAAATTTCATAACATCAAGAGTTTATTAAACAAAGTAAATTAAATGTAACATTTAATTTAACACAATTAGTTTAACTTAAAGATACATTCTTTGGGCATTTTAAATTTAAACAAAAAAATTCTGTTCGCATAAAAAATGTGTTCAGGAAATAAAATTTGATCAGATGATTTATAGATAAGATATATAATTTTTAGATAAGATATATTTTTATAATGTTCTTACGGGTTAATTACACATAAAAGCAATACACAAAAGGGGATTACTATATTATTACAGATTAAGAATGGTTTGATATATCTTTGTCTTGTTTTTGTTAAATTTGTAAGCAAATCAATCAGTTACAATTGAAGAGGAATGTAAGGTTTTGTCTGAAGTACGTACGCTTTAGAGTAAAAAATAGGTATTATTACAAATTAATAATAAGATTATATGCCTTTGTTGCCAATTTAATAAATTAATCAAATTTTACCAAATGAATAATACTCAATTATTTTAAAATTTACCTAAAAAATTTGTTCCTAACAGTAAACTTTATGGTATATTAGATGGATGCTCTGATCCCGATTATTTTACAGCATTTTTAAAATGAAAATTCTTATATTGAGAGAGGAAGAAAAAAATTTAAAATACTTCACAATTCATAAAAGCAGTATTTTCTTGCCATGTTCACATAAAGAAGTATAGTAGGACCTAACCTAATCATATAAATATGTATAAAAAAACTGTTAATGTAAAATATGTAAAAAAAACATCATTAGTAAATAGTATTAATACAATTAAATTGATAAATCACTTACTAATCATTAATTCTGTTACAAATTAAATATTCAATTCACACTTATAAAGAGTATACTAGTTTTTATAACCAAATTCTGTTTATTACTTTAAAATTAGTTAGAAGTTTGTATCAATCTGTAAAATTAGTAGAAATCTGTAGAAAGCTGAAAAAAGTAATATTAAATTTTTTATTTTTTTTAAAGAGTAAGTGTAAAAACTTTTCGATTCCCTGGTATAAGATTAAATTTTGCTTAATTTTAAACTATTCTTATAATACTTATCGCTAAAAAATTGTATTGTTCATTTTTAATTTTTTCTCTATTTCGTCTAGTTTGCTCCATGCATTCCTTTTTTTTTCTTTCAATTTTCTGGTTGAAATTTCATTGGTGTTCAACCATATTAACTTAAATTAATTCGATTGGAATATTTACTATTTAGAATTATAACAAGCATCAATGAGTTTCAATCCGTACATTCAATATTTCTTGTAAGAAAACCAACACAAACAAAGCGGTAACATGAGTGTGCAAACTATATTTACGAACTCTCTGCTTAACTCAATATTTAATTAATCTCTATAACTATTATTTTATCCTCTGTGGAAACAGTCTCTTTAATCACCGACCAAAATTTCTTCCTTTTCTGTAATTAGTTTACTTATTGTTTAATTCTTGCAATCAAATTTTTCTATACATGTAGGATACGAAATACCCGACAATTTAATTAATTTACAAATAAATGCGATGGTGTAAAAGTGTTCAAGAACTGTTATGTATTTCATTATGCGGGAGATTTTAGGAAGAGAAAAACAAGATACAGAGTACTTTTTCTTAATCCGAAAGTACGCGAAATATTCTCCCCCCCCCCCCACTAACAATATATCTTTTATTTATTTACTTAAATCAATTTTCAGTAAGGGGTGATGGCATGTACAACATATTTTTCTTCTGTCTTGTAATGCATAATATTTGGTTTTCGGAAAATATATTTTAGCGAAAAAGAAATTAAACAAAACACTGTATGATAAATTACTTGTAAATGTTCTAAAATGGTAGTGTGAATAGTCTGAGTATATACTACATCGAAAAAAGTAGTCTGTAGTAGTATCAGCCTAATAAGTTTAAAGCTAACTACTTCGCTTTCTAGTAACGGAAAACTTGGTTGTCGACATTTAAATTTTTTTTTAAAAAAATACAGATTTCGGAAGAAAATATCTTAATCATTAAGACTTATATTTTCAACAGTATCGAAGATAAGGAATTTTTTTTTCATCTGTTTTAACAGTAGCGTAATAAAAGTCTTAACCCTTTCAGAATCGTAGTCATATGCCCGGTATCATATATGATGCTAGCCTCTCTGTCTCTAGTGGACTATGGAACTCACTTATTTATCAATAATTATATCAGTTTGGTGCACTCGTATTATATCTCGCATTATTATGTAAAAGTACTCTTATGAACGTTTAGTCTCAGAGAGTGAGAAAGCGATTCTTAAACCTTCCACAAGTTATGAACGGGTTCGTGCAATTCTTGTCAATTCGAGTCAACTGTCAAGTTATTGCAGAATTAAACAGGCTGTTTTAAAACCCGAGGGTTATAAAAGTAATCAAGAAAACTTAGCATAGAACCTATGATTTGCAAATCAGGTTTAAGAGGGTGTATGATTTGAGTCTAGTCTTGTTCACCACGTTCGCCGGATTTCAATTTGTTTGATTTCTTCTTAAATCCCTTGTGCAAACGATGCATTTGTATACAACTTAGCATCTCATAACGTGAGTCATTGTCACTTCTTCGATCATACTGATCGTTTTAACACGTTGTAGACAGTACTGTGACGGTGGCAGGCGTCACTTCAATCAAATTAAATCTTTTTGGATTTAACACGTTTTTAGTATCTTTTGTGGTTGTTTTCTACAGGAATTTCATGATTCCCATCCTATCGGGCCTCCATGAGTCGTCCTCTTGATATCTTTTCGTCGGTCGAATTTCGGAACAACTTCTACATGTTAACACATCTCCCCTTTTCCTTATATATGTTAATGTACTCTTATCTGTAAAACTTCTAAGTGATTCCAATCTTGTTGCCGTTATCTATACCATTTATCTCTACCAACCAAATCTATCCATTACATTATAGTTGTGATTATGATTTTTGTACAATTTCTATATTTACAAACTTGGACACTGAAACTTTGTTTTATACGCTTGCACTCTAATTTATTTTATAGACTTTATTTTATACATATGTATATCTTACAATATTTATAAGATGTTTTTCCCTATTGAAAGTAACTGGTTTATATTTAATGTTCAATAATAATTATCTTATTGAAAGCATCATTTTTATTCTTATGTATTGTTTTCAGGAATACAGTGTACAACTTACATTTCGTGAACAGTGGCGGGACGAGAGATTGCAGTTTGATGATATGGGGGGTCAAGTACGGTACTTGACCCTCACAGATCCAGACCGAATCTGGAAACCGGATTTGTTCTTCTCAAATGAGAAAGAAGGCCACTTTCACAATATTATTATGCCCAACGTCCTCTTACGTATATACCCAAATGGAGATGTCTTGTACAGTATTCGGTAAGTGACGCATTTAAATAGATTAATATTTGTATGGAACAAAATTTTATGTACAAAATGAAGGTAAGTTAACGTATAAGGTATACCGCAAAAAACAAGAATAACAAAAAACTACTTTAAGCAAAGAAATTTTAAGCTCGTTATTTAATCATTATATTAGTCTGGCATATATTTATACTTTGCGACTTTATTGCTACTTGTAGTTTATTGGCTTTAAAAATAAAGTATAATTCAGCAAGTGAGTTGAACGTTTCGAAATATGAGCAATTGAAATACACTTAATGTGCCCATAATTGTAACGCATAACCGAACCATGGTTAAATCAAGTTATTTTGACTTTAAACAGACGACGCTTTTTCCGATAGGCCTTATTTCAAGCTTCTAAAAACACAGACAACAAGAGAACTTTCCGCCAGGTCAGATTTAATATGACCGTATACACGCCGGTTGCTTTGTCAGCTGCCAGGACTGAACTCACGATCTACAGATATGCAACAACAATGTGAGTAACATCTTACACTGTAAAATATTATGGATTAAATTACGGTAAAAAATACCGGTATTTTGGGTGCATCATTACCGTAAAATGATGCACCGTAAATTTTACAATATTTATTCAGAGTTACAGCAAAAGTTGCGGTAATTATGACTGTAAAAAGTATGGGTATATCAGATTTTTTTATTCAGTAACATGCTCCTGTAAAAATGGATTTTACGGTGAAAGGTGCTCAGAGTGTCTGTCTTTTTTACCGTAATTTGATCCAGAATTTTTTACAGTGCAACCGACTACGTCATGGGAGTGCACATAATTATGACAATAAATGCGTGTATAATCCTTATGTTTTTTTTCATACAAATTGTGATTAACTCTGATAATAAGCTTTAAATGCTTTTCATTAATAATTAGGCCTAAGTATAAAGTGCTTGGTAAACTAATTTTTAGATCACATCATTTTGAAACGCATGTCAAACACGTATATTTACGGGAATTGTAGAAGTGACTTTGTGATTTCGACTATTTTATCCGTTTAATTTGTGCTGTAGTTCACTAAAAAAATTTATTCTTGATGCAACAGCTGTTTAATATTTTTATATATATTTATTCGATTTTATATCCAATAAGTATTTTTTTGTTATTTATAGTGCTATATGAGTAATAATAGGCATTAAATTTATAAATAAATACAAAAACTTAATAACAATATTTATTAATAAGTATCTCTCAAATTATGATATCTCCAATTTGATGCATTAGAACAGCAAAATATTTCTCGAAGACAAAGTAATTAACTTGTTACTTACAGTGCGTAAAAACTGAATCACTCTGAACAACATTTGATCTAATGTTATGTTCCCGTACTAGGACCCAATTCTCATGGTTCGAGGGGTTGATCTCAAATGTGCTAAATAATTAGTGCAGGCAATATTTTAATTTACGTAATTAGACAAAAAATCATACATGCTTACAATCATACTTTTCAACAGATTTGGGCTCTGACCCCCATAATATGGATGGGGGTTAGCAGCAATTTAAAAAACAATCTGTCCCCAATAGTTTGGTTCGAAGAGTCGCCAAAAGTTTGGATTCCTTAATGCTAATTTTACTTTTTGTGTATTCATTCATATCTCACGAATTGATGTAAACTTAATCGCAAATCAGGTTTAGGAGGGAGCATACTCTGAGTTTATTCGTGTTCCCCGGGTTTGTCAGATTTCAATTGGTATGACTTCTCTTCAAATCTCAATTAAAATACGATAGAAAGTGCAAATTAAAATACGAAAAGTACGAATTAAAATAAGAATATTGAAAGATTTAAAAGTAAATGTTTTTGTTGAAAAGTAGTTAACCATAAAAGTTATTTAGATAATATACGTCTTTTTTAAATTTCATTTTCTCAGAAGCTATTCGAAAACATTCGTTACATTTTTTATGAAATTACATTCTTTTTAAGAGAAATAGGAGATTTCATTCCTTACAATTTTATATTTTTTCAGCCTTTATTAAATAAAACTGAAAAAAATAATAAAGAATTGTTAAAATATTTTTTGCATAGAATTATCCCTGGATAAACGTTCTCGAGATAAAGCATACTACGCAATTAATAATTTATTACTTTGTTTAATAATAGTCATGAAATTTTGAATTGAAAGGTATATTTGTTTTACATCATTTCAAAGAATGCAATTTTACATGGTAAAATAAAAAATTTTAATGAAATTGGTCAATAAGTTTCTGAGTAATAAAACTTTTTAAAAAAATCGTATGTTTAAAAGTTCTTATTATTCGATCAGAAATCAACCAGGGAATAACTTCTTTTTCTTTTCTTTGTGCACTGTACATTACCAAGAAAAAGCATTACATTTTTATTATAAATATTCCTCTTATTATAATTGTTTTTATTAAATATTATAAATATTTGTTTATTATGATATTTAATATTTAAATATGTAATTTTCAGAATATCATTAGTTCTCTCCTGCCCCATGGACCTAAAGTTTTACCCCTTGGACAAACAAACATGTTCAATTGTTATGGCTAGCTGTAAGTATCATTTTATAATTACCAAGAAAAGTTTATAGAATATTAAATTATTTTTTCTAAATAGTTATAATATAAATATCTTATAAAGAAATTTAATTTCGGAAAAACCACATAACCCAAGAATAATTTTCCAAAAACTTATCATAATAATACAACTTGGCATTAGAAAATAAAATTAAATTCATTTAAAGTAAATATATTTTACACTGGACCAAATACAACCTGTTGATTGAATAGGAAAATTCTGGTTATCGATATTATAGTTCATATTGCCATACATTAATAAGAGAAATACAAAACTGAAAAGTAAATTAATGATTTTTATGCCATGCTGTAAAGTATCATGATAAAATTATCACATTTTAACAGATTTACCAAAATTTATAAAGTATTATAAAATCACATTCTTTTAATAATTTTATCTAAAATATTATCAAAGCATTTCGGTAAAAAGTATCGAGTTTTCTGGTATGACAGAAACATGGTTAATTTCACCGTATTCTGGAAGTTGTAACCATATTTTTTTCTCAATGTTGTATTTAGAAAATACTAGATAAACTGTTATAAATTAAATTAGTTTTTTTAATTGAAGTCTAAATATGTTTAAAAAACGAAAGCTTATATAAGTTAGTATGTCATTATTAAAAAATAATGTAAATGCGAAATATAGTGCATTTTTTAAATGAAAAAGTTTTCACAGGAATTAAACACGTTTTATTTTCTAGATTAATATAAATAAATTTAAAACTTAATTCATCTTTTATTAAGCATTGTCACAAATAAAATTTAGAAGTATTTACAAGAAGTTATATCGCATTAAAGCTTTCTTAAATTTTGCATGAAAAATGTTCAGACTAAAGTTAATTAAAGTTAGCAATTGTAAATGATAAATATCCACAATGAATTATCTTCAATTTATAATATTCTAAACTATTTATGAAAAGGACATCAAATTGTTGTCGGGAAATTTCAGAATAGTTTAATTTAGTTACACTCTTTCGCAACATTTTTAGTAAGATTTTGAAATTTAATAAATTCTGCATGTAAAAAGAAAACTTGAGCTGTTTGTAAAACACCTATCTTTTGTTATAGTGTGTGGGAAATTACCCGCACAAACTTTGCTACTTATTTCTTTAAACTTCCCACACAAACTGTGTGGAAAATTTTAGTAGTTCATAATGTTAAGTATTAAAATATGCTGCTTATGATTGCATATTAAGATATATGCGGAATAATAATCTAAATTGATTTCTTCGTGAGTTATAATCAGATAACAATTATTCATCGAATCGTTTTGATAAATTACCAATTCGTTGATACATTAAAAGGATTTGATTGTTTTTATTTTCAATAAAATATATTACTTAATGAAATAAATACATTCATTTAAAAGATCATATATTATTATTCAAAAAAAAATAAATAGTTCTCTATCCAATTCGAGAAATTTAAATCTCCAATTAATAATATTAAAAACTATTTATGATCAGGACTTGAAATGTTATTGGGGAATTCTAAAACAGTTTTATTTAGTTACATTCTTTAGCAAATTGTTTTAGAAAGATTTTATAATTTAATAAACTCTGCACTCAAAAAAATAACTTGAAATAGAAATTTCATGAGTTATTTGTAAAAGAGCTATCTTTTAGATTTCACAAGCTGCGTCTTCTGTGTGAGTTGTAATCATATAACATTTATTCATCGGATCATTCTGATAAATTATCAATTTGTTGATACATTAAAAGGATTTGACTGTTTTTATTTTCAATAAAATATATTATTTAATGAAATAAACACATTCTTTTAAAAGATTATCAATTACCATTCATATAAGAACTAAATAGGTTTCTATCCAATTTGTAAAATTTAAATGATGCCTATTCACAACTCAAAATAAAAATTATTAAATAGATAATTTTCTTTCTACCATCCCAATTCTAGAGAATATTTAGGTAGAATCATTTCAACTATAAATTTGAATAAATTAACATTTAATTACAAAAGATATCTAAAGGCAAATAATCTAGTTAAGTTTCCTTAGTAAATACCAGATGAAGCTTCGCTGATTGCTCTTTTTAAAGACAAAGAAAACGAGAAAGGAAATTAAATTATATTACACTCACTAATGACAGAATTACAATCGATGAAAAGGCCCCGATAGCGCCATTTCTTTTTTTTAAGAAAAAAGAATTCCGAGGAAGAAATCGAAAAAAAATCATTTCACTTTTTAGCTCCATTACAATCTAAAATTTTCTTTTTTAGTGATTTTCATTACCGGGTACTTTTTCTCGCGTTACGTGCGTGCCCGTAATTAGTGTCAGCAACTTCTAATGAAGGCACCACAAGAAGAGCGTGACATTCTAAGCTAAACACTTAATTTCCTTCTCTTGTGATTAAGGTCATAATTTTTTCGTCACCGTAAAAAGGCAATCTAATCACGAGAAAAAAAATCCTAAAATAAGTCATGCGATCATCATTGGACCACTTCTCTTTTATGAGGACTATAATTTTGTTGATTTTTTTACAGTGATGCAGACCACTATTTTTGAACATTTTCATGCTTAGTTGAGAGGAAAACCTTCAACTAATTGCTGATTATAAAAGTATATCATCCTCATTGTTACGATAAATTCTCACTTGATCGAATCACCGTATTAATTGCTTCAATTAAAAGGCCAATAACTTTATTAAAGATTTTTGTATACTTATAATTTTGTTTATTTTAATTTTTTATTACTTTATAATGAAATTTAAATTTACAAAAAGCAACAATTGTTTCTATAAGATAACCGTTTTCTATAACATATAAATACGCTGAAAATAATATATTTTATCAGAATATTCAAAATCCATTAATTAGTCAGATAAAAATATTTGTTCTATCAAATTTGATCAGAATTCATTTTCCAATTAATTTTATTTTGCATGCAGTAGATGCTTCAATTATAAATTGGAATTATAAATGCTTGTTAATGCTTTGAAACATAATTTTTGAAGATGTATGGCACGATGTTTAAAAAATGAGTGGATTAACTTATATCAAAATTCGTGTCATAAGCTTGTAATACAGTCTGATAGCATATTTAAATTTTATTGCAATGCAAACTTTATTGCTAATAACAATTTATACTTTTTTAGACTATAATAATTTTCATTAATTTTTAGTTTGTAATGCCTTTAGCTTTCATTAGGAATTCTATAGTTATTATTACTATATAATTAACCATTATTTTAAAATAACTTTATTGAAATAAATAAAACCTCTCTTCTATAATATTCTGAATAATTTCCTTAAAAAGTAAAACCATTTTTTTCATCACATGGTAACCTATAAAATTATTTATTAAATTATAATAAAAATAAAAATAAAAATTGAGAGTTTTTTATCTTTTTAGAATATAAAGAATATAAAGGAATAAATTAAAAAATGTATAAAGGAATATATAAAATAATATAAAGGAAGAATATATTTTATAAAGAATATATTAAATAATATAAAGGGTGAAATTTATCAAAGTGAAGAAAAAATTCATAAAACTTTAAAAATTGGTTTATTAAAATTTTAATTAAAATTTATGCATTTTAATTAAATAATGTTATTGTTTTGGATTTCTTTTACTTTATAATTAACCATCTCGATCAATTTTAAATTCTTTAAGTAATTCTTTAAATTACATTTAATTTATGAGTTTAAAATATCAAATAAATATTTAAAACTAATTTATTTTTCATCATTGTATTTACCTTTTCTGCATTTTTTTTAATTAAAAACAAAATTAAAAACTATAATCCCATTAACTTTATCATATATTTTCCTATTTTAGAGTAAGGTATAGTTTGTGCTAATTGTATTATTAATGGCAAAATTTTTCTAGTTTCGGACAGTTAAGATGTATTTAAAATTCTTAAGTTCTAGTACATTATTTGCAAAATCTACATCAAAACACAAACTACAACCTGAGACTAACAAATGAAAAAATTCTAAATTAAATTGGTCCAGCGTTGAAAACAAGCAAATTCTTCCGTTTTAACGATCTTTGTTCCGTGACATAGCAAAATGAAGTTTGAGCTAGGCAGTTGCCAACAAAAATCAGTGATGTTTAAAAAAGAAAAAAAATAAAGCATCCCCTTTGAGAAACAACTGGAGTTCTCGTTGGACTTAACCAGTTTCGATTTTCAGAGTGAGACGAGGCATGAAAGACCCCCGGCTGAGATTCGATTTTCAATACTCCTGTTTCCCGTTTCTGGGAGAGTGTTACTTTTGAAGAAAGTACCTTCAATCGAATCATAATCATCGTTGTTGAATTTACGAAGGGAAATGGTAATTACGATACTCTAAGTTTAATAAATAAATTTTTAGTATTTTGAGAGCCTTTCCCTACCCACCCACCCTGCAACCTAGAAATAGAAATCGATAGTAATTTTTGGCTAGGAACATAGTTACACTTTCTTTTATTTTAAATTACGCTCCTTGAGCATGTTCTGTCTACTATCACTTTTCACGATGATTAAAAATAGATGTTATACTCATAAACTTTTTCTCAAATTAATGATATTTTAACAAATTTACGAGGGCTGTTTTTTTAAGTAAGCGCTGTTTGAAAATAAAAACCAAACGAAAGAAGATTTTCACGAATCGAATGTATTTTTCGATTCTACATATGCTTCTCTTTTTTTTTTCAAAATAGTTGCCAACCTCTGGGGATACTGATCCAGGAATTTCCTTGCCTTCTGGATTGGTTCAAAATTACAATGCCACGGAGTTGAACAGCAGTCGTAAAAGCAAAATTGGGTCAGCTTTCAAAGACAGATCTAAAATAAGATATAAAATAAAATAGTTGTAGGTTTGCTTAAACACTTATCATACCTTACAACTAGACTTAGAATACCCTCTTTACAGTAACTTGCCGCCTGCTTCGATAACCAAGATGCCACGACCGTTTTCACGTCTTCGTTTTCGTTGTAATGGTTGTCACCAAAATGACGTTTGAAGCATCAGAAAGGATGAAAATCAATTAGCACAAGATCTGGGCTGTATTGAGGGGTGGTCCAAAACTTCCCAGCCATAAGAGTCCAATAAAGCGTGGGACTGAGCTGTGGAGAGAGTCACTGCATGGAGTAGCGAAATATCCAGTCAGAAGGAAGCCTCGTAAACTTAACAGTTATGTGGTTGAATATATCCAGCAGACATGTTTTTTGCTGACTAAAGACACATCACTGACTATACCTCATAAGCGGCGGGTGATTTGTTAAACTTGAAAATTTCAAGACACAGAACTGAACGTATAGATTACCTACCACAGCTGTAACTAATCACAGTTGTTCGCAAGAAATGCCAGAACACTACGCAAGTACTCGTTGCGACACACGCGTCACATATTAGTGTACACAACAAAACGGCCCTTACCCAAAAAACAGCCCTCGCACATTAAAAGGTTTAATTTCAAGGTATTTAAAAATAGTTGTAATATTCGCAAACTTTATACTTAACTAATGATTTTTTAACGAATTTGCATCAAAAGATATCAATTTTACTATTTCTAAAAATAGGTGTTATACTCATAAACTTTTTCTCAATCTAATTATATTTTAACGGATTACCATCAAAAGATACCTATTTCCCGATGCTTGCAATTATGAGTAATATTCATAAACTTTATCTCGAATTAATAATATTTTGATAAATTTGCATGAAAAAATGGGTAAACATTAAATTGTTGATCGAAATCCTTACATTTCATTGACATAATGATTTAGCGTTGTCAATTCATCAAAAAACCAAATAATTGCGTTGCATCAATGGTATAGATTAATTTAAAAAATAATGTAAACAAACTCTGTTATTAATTATTTTTGAAATATTTGAAGATATTTGAGTTATAAATTTCTGTAACAGAGAAAATCTTATTAGCGTTTATTAGTATCATTATTTAAGAAGGAAAGAAAATCATTAATAATTACAAAAAATTTGAATGAAAAAATTTAATTGTTATTTACAGTCATAAATTCAATTTAAAATATCATAAGAATACGGTGATATTAATTATTCTACAACAAATATTACCATAAACATAAAATGGAGAAAATAATTCGAACAGAAAAAAGAATATTAATATTTAAAACTACAAGGTGCTTAAAAAAATAAAATATATGTTTACATTGGTCAATATATCAAAAGACATTTTTATCTGAGAAATAACGTTAGGAAACAGAATTAGTGTAAATAAATAATAATAAAACATATTTAAGACTTACCCTTTAAGTATATTTAAGGATTTGGTGAGCGATAGTTAGTTTACGAACGTTAACGTTAGTTTAAATCGTTAGTTTACGATAAAATAGCAATTATTGATGCTATTTGATTGCAGATTTTGACAATAGTTGTACTGAGATAATTTAAACAGAGCATTAAGATAATTTGGGTAAATGAAAGTACTATTCCGTGATAGGGTAGCTCCCTTAACGATGCACGGTGGCAATAACTTAACCCTATCTCCCCTTTGTATCATTCAAAGAATCTTTTATATTTGTGCATATACACGACAATGTGTAGCAGCACTTCATTTTTATAACACAGAGTGAAGTAAAGTGACATTGAGCAACATTAAATGAATTATTGAGTGAAATATACATGAATATAAAATATATATGAAACTTTTGACTTCATATTTTATTCAGAGAATGCTTTTTATGCCTGAGAAAACTAATGTTACAAAAACGCTTAATTTAATTTAAAACTACATTTCTAAATTACACTTCACTATTAAATAATGTCACTTGTATATTAAATAATGTCAGCCGTTCATCCCTTCAGTGGGTCGATAAATGAGTACCAAGTATGCTTGGAAACTAAACACTTAGGGTTCCGCGTACGGCTGACCACCTAAGCTGGACATCTACTCCTGCACCCCAGAGCCCAAGGTCAAGAAAACTGAGATTGGCACAGTACGTCTTGGCCCTCTGTGGGCTGTCGCGCCACTGAGTTTAGTTTATTAAATAATGTATTTTAGTTAGTATATTTAATTCTATTCTTTTTCGAGCAATTATTTAGACATAATATTTTTAGACAAAATATGCTGGATGCTAAGTGTTACTTAAGCTGAGGTAAGTCAAAAATCAAGTGAGTGTTTTATCAAATTTTAGCAACATTTTGGGTTGCTAAGCGAATACAGTAAAACTCTGATAAGTCGAATGTAGTCTAATTCATATTTTAATGAGGATTCAAGCAAATAATTTGCGATGCGAACTGGATAAAAATTATATTTATTTTTCGAATGCATAAATTAAGTTATATTTAACCCTACTTATGCAAGAGATTCTTCTCTGAATCTATTAAGCGAGTTATCAGAGTTCGACTGAAAATTTTGTAATTCGACTTAGAAAGAAGTTTTACTGTATATTTCTTTCGTTTTAGACGGTTACACAACCGAAGATTTAGTTTTTCTTTGGAAAGAAGGCGATCCTGTTCAAGTGACAAAGAATCTTCATCTTCCACGTTTTACTTTGGAAAGATTCTTCACCGATTATTGCACTAGTCGAACAAATACCGGTAAGCATTATCCTAACTTTTTTTAGCGAAAAGAACACCTCATTAACTATTAAAGAGCACCAAATCACAATCCCAAAATTTTTGTAAATTTTAAAAGTCTGTTAAGTAACCTAATTAACCTTTTGTCTTCCGAATAATTAACCATGCTAAGTCAGAAAATTTGAACAATGAAAAGGGTAAACTGAAAAATTGAAAATGTCCATGCAAAAGTTCACAATCATAGAAGGAAATTGCTAGCTAAATTTTTAAATTCTTTGAATTCAGAGTGAAAGTTTGCAATGTCGCTTTAGCTGAGCCAACGAAGTGAAAAGAATTAAAAAATTTACTTGTCAAGAGATTTTCTTTTCTTTTACGGATCTATATCACATCTGTTCATTAAATGCGGCAATCAAATTTCTTTCTTTCAAATCGGCATTCGTAAAACAAAGCTACATAACTGCTACGTTTTAAATATTCATAGTTTCTCATTTAAAAAAGAAAGAATATCGCAGTCGTTATTTTTAGTGTGATTGTTCCAAGCAATTACGCAACGTCTTTGCAACCTTTTTTTTACCTATACAATGACAGAAAATTACAAAAAAATGATTTCTGAATGCTTAATAAATGTGATCATTAACAATAGATTTTGTTTTTGATTATGTTTTCCGAAAATCCGGGTTTCCGCACCATCAAAGACTATATTCTTAAGGATTTTAATTATATTTGTCAAATATTCGCAAATAATTATTTTTTTATTTTTCTGTCATTTTAAACTTCTAAATTTAACAATACATTTACTTATTTTTTTGTATGCGACGTAGCCTGTCGGATAAAATCATCTCCATTTTAACCCTCTCTGACACATTAACCCTACAGACAAAGGAGTAATATTGTGACACCAAAACTCATATAGGTCTTAAATAAAATAAATATGTCCTTTGTGATTTTAAACGATGTTTATGATTAAATTTAAATTTCATCACAACGAATTGCTTTCGTAAATTTATTATATTCATTAATAATTTACAGTTGCATAATTATAATTATCAGCTTTTCTACGATGTATAGTTTAATGCTATAGTTTTTTTTCGGCTACCATTAGGCTTTATAAGAATGATAAAACTTTCTAAAAATGCAACAGGCTTTTATTTTAAATATACTTTTTTTTAAAAAAAAATATTTAATCTAGAAAAAAAACATCCATTTAGTCTCTAATCAAGCAACATGTTTACAGCTATGTTTACTCTCTTCCCAAATTCAGTTGGCAAAATCAATTATTTAAATTTCAATTCATCATTTTACTTTCGTCGAAGAAATATTTGAACACGAGATATTGTAATCTACATGAACATAAATGTTTGAACATGTTTATCATAATATTTAAATATATTGGGACCAACAAAAGAAGTGATGTTATTTTAGAGGTGCTCAAATGAAATTTTAAATCTTTGTGGTGTAAATGTCTTCGCTATATGCTAGTAAATTATAATCTAAATAGAAAAAGTGAAGAAAAGTTATAAAAGGTAAGCTCAGTTCCAATATCCAAGGATGGCGAAAAAGGTAAATATTTAAGAAAATTTCTATATAACTAGGATATTATTTTTTGTTAAAAAAATATTCTCCTCGCTTCAATGATGATTAAAAAATAGGTAGGTTACATAAAATTGCTTCTTTTCTTCAGTCTGTTCAAGTTATGTAGATATTCTTTCAAACTGTTACTTTTATGTGTTACTCTTTGCAAATATGAAATTTAATATATTGCAAAATATCTCCTAATTGGGTGTTATGAATCAATCAAAGGATCTAGTATTATTTTAACGTACGTAAATTTGTAATCATTTGTTTATCATAAATTATTATTTTCTCTGATATTTAATACCACAATACAGTTTGTTGTTGTTGTCGTAAGTCTTTAAAACAAGGGGTGTGATTGTTCTTGGCGCCATCTATGACTAAGAATTTGACTTCTGACCCACTCATACGTCACATCCGTTTATAGGGTGAACCCATTCATACATCCATTCATTCATAAACTGAACCAGAGAACGATCAAACTCTAATTCAGTACCCCCAAAGGTTTAATTTGTTAAGGGAACATGGAGGGCTTTGTGACCCAACATATTTAACATGCTCCAGTTACTATATACTACACGGGGAGTCTTCGACCGGCTGTATTCGAATTCCGGTTCTAACGAGCGTTAGTCCAGCTCCTTGCTGACCTGGCCATTGCGGCCAAAATACAGTTTATATTGTTTATATATCACGGAATACATACTATTTTAATAACATTTTGTTCTATTTAATTTAGTATAAATAATGCAATGTTTGTAAGGAAAGCTAATCAGTAAGGCCGGAATATTGGTGTCATTTTTTCCTGCCTTTAGATAGTAGGCATTTTTCAAAATCTTTAAAAGAATCTCATTCTTATATTTTTCTTACATTTTTCACTTTTGCTTATTTTTGCTTGACTTTGGCGAACTAGATAAAATGAAGCCCCTGTACCTTTTCAGTTTTTTTTTACAAGTCGCTAAATGTTTTATTGCCAAGTAGAATACAGCACAGTTACGTACTTTGATTTCATTCGAAAAATTTATATTTAACAAGAAGACTTAGTTTTATACAGTTTTAAAAGTTCGCAAATAAAAGCGTTTGTCTACTATTATTTGCACATATTTTACAATCCTCACGTAAAAAGGCTACTGGGACTTATAATTAAAAAAAATAAGCTAAAACATTAAATTGTTCAAGGAGGAAAAAAAATTTTGAAACTACCGTACTGTATGGTAATGACATTTCTCTGGTAAAATAAAAACATAATTTTTAATACAAAACATGACATATAAAACATTTAATTAAATCAAAATAAACGATATTTAAACAGAGTATTTGGTAGTTTTTCCTCTTATATAGTAATGCTTTATCTGAAACTCTGGTTTTCAAATTTATGGTTATTATTACCACATATTTAATGAAAAAAATTCAAAACAGAAAAGTAATTTTAACTGAATAAATGGTTTGTTTTTTGCTATGTTCTAACATATCATGATGAAACTACCAAATTTTTTCCACATTTACCCAATTTTGGCAATGATTGTAAACCATAACTTTTTGTTATTTTTACTGAAATCTTTATCAAAAAACTTTGGAAAAAATTACCGAGCTTCTTGATGTTCCCATAGAGCCGGAAACGCGATAATTTTTACCATATTCCAGTAGTTTGGGCCATACTTTTTTTTTCTCTATATAACATTAGAATGCTTAAGTGGCTTCCTACTTTTCCAATTAATATAATTTAGAGTCATGATTTTAAAACGAATTTAAAGAAAACTAAGAAGTTCAGGAAGAAAATCGATATTTCGTTATAGTTCAAATAGTTACCAAAGTATAAAGATTAAAAGATTTTTACGTTGTCTCAATTTCTCCAATCGATTTTGCGCTGCAAAAATATTTAATTTGAAGTTAACTATTTAACTTATTTCATTCTTTTTTTTTTTTATTTTTTTCTTTTTTTTTTTACNTTTTTTTTTTTTTTTTTTTTTTTTTTTTTTTTTTTTTTTTTTTGCATTTAGTGTTCAGATAAATATTGTCTCTGGTAACGGTAAAATGTATCTCATGACAAACACATTTCTATGAAATATGGGACGGAAATCAGTTTTATTTCTTAATTAATTAATGTAAATTATTAATTCAAAATGGAGCAGTAAAATTATCAAATCATACTTAATGTTTTTATTTCAAATTATAAAACTATGTATGTAAGATTATCTTCAAAATGCAAATTAGTATTTATCTTTGATCTTTAGTTTAATATAAATTTCTTATTTTCTTACACTAATATGGCGCCAATAATAAAAAGTAAAATCTATCTTTGAAACAGAACTTTATTCATAGATTTTGAAGCCATTCTTTTAAGCAACAATCACCTCATTCATAGTATCGACACCCCTTTTTCCATTTTATCATTTTCATTGAGTGGTCAATTTATGGATCTGTCATCATATGCTACAAGAAGACATTTGTCACATTTTTTTCTCTATCATATATATCTCATAGTCTAAATATATAAAAAATGATTTTCCATTAATGACATTAATAATAAATGTCTTGACTTTAAAAAAGTATTAAATTAAAACATTAAAAAAGGGAGATAAAAACGGAAAATTTACTGGAACAAGCGAAAAACATTACATTGTCTTAAAAATGAAGTAAAATATTTTTAAATTAAATAAAAAAAGAAATATTTGTGAAATTAAAAATTATTTCAAATTTTATATATCTAAAGTTCATGAAGGTAGATGTAGATTCATAAACCTTAGATACATTTATTATATATAAGTTATAGGTTAGATAGGTTTATATATCTAAGGTTATACTGAAAACACCTAGAACTGAAAACACCGAATATTTATCTTTGCAGGAGATTTTATTTGCAATTTAATCAACCTCGCCTTGTAACGAAAATGTTTAAAATATATAGCCTTAATTTTCATAAATACACTGGCATAACTATTTATTATGTCCATTCTTTCCGTTATTTGACGAATATTTCAATATCTACTCGGTTGAATTTGGTTCTCTTTTTCGAAAAAAGTGTCGGCTGTTTTGTTATGTACACTTATGCAAAGTTAGGTTTGACATGCAAACAGCTTTTTCTTTACTTCAAAGGAATGAAAGTATAGACTGGTTCGAAAATATTATGATATAAAAGAACTTATTTAACGCAAGTAGATGTTTTGCAGAGTAAAAAAGAAAATGCCTATAAGAAATTAAAAAACAAAAATAATATAAGCGAGAAATACACGAAAAAGAAAGAGATCGATTATTTTGTATGATATTTTGGAATCTAAAAAGTTTAGTAGAAATATCTACGAATATATATTTTGAAGGTATTTGCCTTTCTTTTTTTTTCCCTCTAAACCTTGTTTTGCTTTAACCCGTTCTGGACCAGCGAAAGAGGAAATAAGCTCTTTCCCAGGATCGTATGCTTCAAAAGTAAGGATGTCAATGATTGCGCTTGGGTACTAATACGATATATAATAAGAGAGAACAAAATTGAGATGACGTTAGTTTGATCATGGGCAGCTGAAGTCAGAAAGGCTCGTCTTATAGATGGTGCCGTGAAGAGATTATATGGTCGGGGTCCTGAACGGAATAAAATAAAAACTACGCGTAAATAGCATTAAATCCTAAAGAGTACAAAAAAATGGAGGCAATGTGGAACCTGTGTTGTTTTCGTCTCTTAGTTAATAAAATTTACTAAAGTAGTATGATACAACAGTGGGGTAACGTCTAACATTTCTGTTCGTCATCCTTGTGTAAGTTTATCTGACTTATGTTGTCAAAGATATGCCGTTAAAGTTTTTTTTTATATATAGATGCTAAGAAAATGCGTCATAGATATTTTATTATTATGTTAAAGTACTGTGTTCTGATATAAAAATAACTATAATATAGCAATATGTTCCGTCACCCGCTTTTCTGATGTTAAAATGCGCAGTGAAAAATTTCCATTCCAAAGTTACGGTAAAATAATTGACAGTAGTTTGCTAATCCAGTTAACCGTAAAGTTTGCGGTACTGAAAATTACTTTACCTTCAGGGGTTGGAAATCATTTAAAACTGGTGTGTTTAAGAATTCGTGAATATAAAACTATATGATTTTCAACCATTTTCAACTAGCATGGCTTCAAAACCACAAAAATGAAATTGAACTGGGCATAAGATTTGGGTTATGTAAGGCTTTTCGTTAGGCAGAGGACGTTGGAGTTAGATTGCGGTTGTGTTTCTCAAGTGAAATGTGGAATGTGGGTTTAATACGTTATCTAGTGATGCCATCTATCATGATAAATGGAAACTATTCGACTTTTTTGTGTCAGGCATCCCTGTAGTACTGCCATCTATGCGCATTTCAATAATCCCGGGTCACCAATTGAGGGGTAAAGGACATTGGTAACTCCTTATGCTTTGAAGGTAGAACATATTGTTTTGTCACCATCTCATGAGATTGACGGATTATCCCTCTCGGAGAAATATATACACAGCTGCAAGAAATAAAGTAGCTTCATAAAGAGTTCACCACGCACTTATTACTATAAGATTATCAGGTATCCGCCTTAAATTTAATTCGAGGTTTTATTATAAAATTATTTCGTTAAAATGCAAAAAAAAAAGTTAAAAAAATTAAAAAGAAAAATAAATAAATATTTCTCCATAAGAATAGATTATTTTAAAAACTAGGTCTCGATGGCTTAAGGCACTTAGCTATCATTGTGATGGACTGCAGTTCGATCTCAGAGGGGGCTTTTTGAAGTAACTTTGAATTAAAAAAAATTTTTGCTGAAGAAAATTATCAATCTCAGAACATCTAGCATCCGAATTATTAAAGCAGTCACCGAGAAGTTATTGTCACGAAAGCTGTTCTACTAAATGACATAAAGCAAAACCTCTGAAAACATTGAGGAGCTAACTTGGGATTGAACTAGCTGCCCATCACATTATAACTGTCCATTGTTTTACTACAATGAATCCGATCTGGTTCAGCAAAAATGGATGAAGATTTTTCTAGCGGAATGACGTCTGTTTATGTTTCATCTAATGTTGATATTGCGTGAGTTGGATAACGAGACTTGCCAAACAATTACAATATATGGAAGTTTAGAAAGCTCTTTATAAAATATTTCTCTTTCCCAATTGGTTTTCTTTTCGTGATCATGACAGTGCCCGAAAAGCATAAAAAAAGTGTTAATCCAGAGAGATATCATTTTTAATGCATCAAGAACTATGTTTTTCAGTTACCTTCATTCAAATGTGTTAGTCTTTTTCTTTTTTCTTTTTTTTTCCTTTTTTTTTGTTGAACTTTTTGCTTGCACCGTGATTAAAAAAATCAAAATGTGTTTTTAAGCTATAAATTTTGAAACTAAAACAATAACCGATTTTGTTTGGTATTTTTATTTTTTTCATGTCTGTTTTCGCTAATTATTTCATTTTAATTTTTTTTCGGGGTGAATGCTTATTGCTGGCTAAATTCTTCTTTCTAGTATTCCGATTAAAGTTAAGTTACGATTGAGTTATTTTGAAATTTTTTTTCTGTGTTTACTTCCAAATGAATATGAATAGTAAGTACTGCGTGGGTCAGGGCATAGAGCGTTCGCCTTCCAATGAGGTGACCTGGGTTCGAATTCCAGAGCTGGCTGGTCAATACGAATTCCGCATCCGGCTCAAACCGACCTCAGTGCTGGCG
This sequence comes from Parasteatoda tepidariorum, assembly GCF_043381705.1. Classification (NCBI taxonomy): domain Eukaryota; kingdom Metazoa; phylum Arthropoda; class Arachnida; order Araneae; family Theridiidae; genus Parasteatoda; species Parasteatoda tepidariorum. The sequence continues at coordinate 10,934,212 of NC_092215.1, read as the reverse complement.
TTTAAATATCCTCAGTGATAGAGAGATAATAGCTTGCCGTCGGGCTCATTATGGGAGGTTTCGCCGTTTTTTGCTCTATTTAGCGCAAAAAAGTCCTCCATGAAGGAAACTTTCTCCCAATTCTTGCTCGAAGAGTTTCCTTCTCTTCCAGATTATGTCCAAAATTACAAGGCTGAGGAGTTGAACATAAGTAGTCGTAATTCCAAACTTGGGTCGGCTTTTCAACGATGGTTGCAAAATAAAATAAAATATGTATAGTATGCGCTACGCAGAGGAAGTGAATAGCGCATGGAAATACATTTTACCATTAATTCGCTCCATCGGTCAGTGGGGTTTTTTCTTCCATTTTCCTATTTTTCTCTTTCGGCTGCTGTGGTTTTCTCTAGTTTTTTTTCTCTCACCGTTATTTTAAAATTTTTCATTGGAAGCTCTTCGTTTTATATTTCAAATAACTTTTGTTTCTGGCAATTCACGTCTGGCAAGTCTTGAAAATGGAAGCCTATGTTTGAACGCTTGGAATATGATGTTGTCTCGATTTAATCCTAACCATCTAGACCCTAAATATTTGAAGCAAGCCACAAATTTCAAAGTAATACCCTAATTTAGTTTTGAAATAAGATGAAAGCAAAAGAGAGCCGATACAAATATGATTTTAGCAGCCGTTGTCAAGGCTATAATAAACATTTTTATAAATAGATGTCTTTATTTTTTAATCCCCTAATAACCTGTTGTGCAAATTTAAACCAAGTTGTAATTTTTTCTAATTTTATTAATTATTACGTCCTTAATTTTTTAATTATTATGTCCATTATCGAAAACATTTTATTTCCTACCAAAATTAAAATGTTTAAGCAATCAAAAAGCTAAAATACTCTTTTAAGAATGTAGTATTCTTTAAAAAAAATGTGCCTCCCTTTTTCTGTATTTGCATTACACTTTCGTACTGAGTGTTCGGTACATCAAATAAGACAGATAAATAATAAATAAAAGATAAATACCAGCTCAGAAATACCATTGTCACATTGGAAAAACGTTTTCTTTCTTTTTTTACTTTCAAATTTAACTTTTGTCTTGTAAAAGTCAAGAGTAGCCACACGCAACGAATTGATTTTTTTTATTTTTTTATTTGCATGATTATATCTTTGTTTAACAAAATTTTAAACTTAGTTATGCATAAAAATATTTTTACTGTCTTTCCACGAAATGGATTAAGTTAAGTTATCAGCAACGAAACATAAAATATTCTTCTTGCGTATTGCAGTTTTTAAAATATTCCAAAAATCCTGATATAATGGGGATCGTGAATTGCCTACTACTGAATATAGACTCCTAAAATAATGCAAATTTACCACCTAAACCAGTATTTAAAAGTGCATATCCTGTTCCACTGGAAAATTTCATGTCCTAAAAGCAACGAAAACAATGTTGAACCCTCTGTTACCTATATTCCAATACATGGTATTTCGATTTAATACACATTTAAATTATATATTATTTTGAAATAAAAAGTATTAAATTAATTAACATAACATGTAGAAAATGGTAAGGAATTAAGATAATCTTATTAATGATTATTTTATTTCAACAGGAGAATACAGTTGTTTGAAAGTGGACTTGCTCTTCAAACGGGAGTTCAGCTACTATCTAATTCAAATTTACATACCATGTTGTATGTTAGTCATCGTTTCCTGGGTGTCCTTCTGGCTGGACCAGAATGCTGTTCCCGCACGTGTCTCTCTTGGAGTGACCACATTGCTGACCATGGCGACTCAAACGTCAGGTATTAATGCATCTCTACCACCCGTCTCCTACACCAAAGCCATTGATGTGTGGACTGGAGTATGCCTCACTTTTGTATTTGGCGCTCTATTAGAGTTTGCGCTTGTCAATTATGCCTCGCGCAGTGATGCTCATAAAAAGAGTGCCAAAGAACAACAGAAAAAGCAGTGGGAATTAGAACACGCAGCTCTGGAAGCCGACCATCTGGAGGATGGAGCGACAACATTCGCTATGGTAATTTCATTTTGATTTTTATATCTCTACTAGCCCAGTCAAATTAGACATTTGGTTTGAACTAATTCCCAAAAAGCAGGAAATATGATTTTATTCCACTTTGAGCATCCCAAATAAGAATATTATGTGCTGAAGTGAGATAAATTGCTAAGACACCTTACCTCTAAACCAAATTTATTCTATATCATTCGATGTGGAATTTGCTACTCTACATGATGCATTTTTTATATATTATGAGGCAAAAATTGAAAGGAAAACTTAGTTTTTTTTGGTTCTCTAAAACTGAGCCTACTTCAGAAACCATCGCAAGCTCATATTATACTTATTTGGGAAAGCGAAATAAAATAATTTCCAGATTTTCGAGAATTTGTTCGAAGCACGGTGCTTTTTCGATCTAATTTGACTGAAAGTACAAAAAAACGCCGTTTTATTATTTTACCCTCTTCCTTCAAATATCCTTCATTACATGAAAGTAAATATTTTTACTCTGCCCGTACAAATCAAGTTACAATCATATCCCTTGTACATTATTTTGACAAAAGTATCCCGGCACCAACAGAAAATGCCAAAGAGTCATGTTTACTACCTTGAAATGTATGTGGGCATTCTAAACAATGTTGTTCCCACAATTCCATGGCAATATTTTATTGAAGGGTCATTTTTTTCCTAGCAGGATTATTTCTCCATTCACACTTCGAAATATGAGCAGTCATTCTGTAACTAAATGGATGTTAAAACACTGGACTGGTTTTCTCAGATCCCTTGTCTAATCCCAAAAGAGCATTTCTGAGAAGAGTTAAAATGCGGATAAGTTCAGGGTTTGGGGTACTTTCTGTGATTTGAAATATTCTGAATGTTTCCTACTTCTAAGTATCAGCATGCATTCTCCTTCCGAGAAACATCCTGAAAACAATTTTTTTATTTGAAAAACAAATTATTCAATGGAACATTAGCGTTTCTTAAGCTGATATTTATTGTTTTGTTTGATATACTGAACACTCTATACTGAAGTCTTGTGCAAAAACAAAAAGGAGGTGAAGCATTTTTCAAAGAAAATTGAGTTTTCAAAGAATATGATAGCTTTTGCATTGTATAGACCTTTAATTTTGGCAGGATAAAAAAACATTTTATGAGATGATACTTAAGAAGGATACTTAGAAGAACATAGCAATTCTTGAAATGTATGTGGGCATTCTAAACAATGTTGTTCCCACAATTCCATGGCAATATTTTATTGAAGGGTCATTTTTTTTCCTAGCAGGATTATTGCTCCATTCACACTTCGAAATATGAGCAGTCATTCTTTGACTAAATGGATGTTAAAACACTGGACTGGTTTTCTCAGATCCCTTGTCTAATCCCAAAAGAGCATTTCTGAGAATAATTAAAATGCGGATAAGTTTATAAAGTCTGCCAAATCGACCACCCACAATGCTAGTACTCACATCAGTTGTGATAGATACCAGGAAGTCAATTTATTTGACAACTATTTGAGCATTACCTTATCTGGTTAAGCATTATAAATCTTAAATCTATTTCTTCTTGCATAATTTCAATGCAACACCTCGTTGAGTTAGAAGCTGAATTGACTCTTTAACATTAAGAAGATACGTCATTTAATTTTATGCAAAGTACGATAAAAATATCATTAAAATATCATATATAAGTTGCTAGATATGAGAGCTACTAAGTTGGTTTCAAAATTAGCTTTTTTTTCTTCTATTTTTTCATAGAGTTTATTTCTCGGGTGTCATTTTGCATATGATTTGCTCCAGTTTCATTTTTCCTGTGAGACGCTGTTTGTTTACCTTAGAAGAAACTGTGCGATTTTGTATAAACAAAAGGCGTTTGATTCATATATCAAAACCAAAAGGGTTCTTCATGTTCCGTTTTTGTTGGCGAAGCGTTGCTAAGACAAGTCTTCAAGTTTCTCAGATACCTCGCTGCCCATATAATTGGAGCTTCGATACTTCGGGAAGGTAGATAACGCTTCTATCGCCAAAAATGTCACCGGTATTGCCAACATTTTTGCCAAATCGAAATTAGTCCCGATGTTAATGAGAACACTTTTGATTTCCCTTCATGTCTGCTGTTAAAATACGTTAAATCGCTAGTTGTAATGTGGATTATTTAGAAAAGGGAGCGTGGTAAACATACAATGATTAAAGATTCATTATTTTCAGCCTAGCTTGTGTTATACAAGAAGTGTTATACAAGAAGTAATGTTATACAAGAAGTGCATATTTTCAAATGAACATTTTTTCTGTTGTTCAGTATAATTTCTGATTCATGAGTGAAATTTGTTTGTTTCTCTCTCTCTCCTTCTCTAAAATAAAACTGCTTAAAACAAGTTTTAAAACTAATATCTTAATTGTCTGTTGATTAAGTAATTTGAAGGTACTAGAAATTTGTTCCATTAAGAAAATTATTTTTTACTCCCACCAAAGAGATATTGCCGCGCTTTGTTAAGGTAGTCGAGATTTGAACTACATACAAATTGTTTTGAAGAAACGTTGAAAGGGGAACAAAATGTAATAAGAATCTGCTTTACAAAGGTTGTTAACTGCAATTTTCGTTTTTTTTTTCTCTTTAAATTGCAGTATTAAGTTAAAGAAGACTGGAAAAAAAAGAATAATCATTTTGAAAACTTTATTCAAGAAAACACATTTTTCTTAAAAACATGGTCAGCAGTTGTATTGCTTTTGCGCAAAAGTATGAAACAAATAATGTTGATAATGATGAATATAAGAGAAAAGTACTTTCCATTAATACTAACTAGATTTCAACATTTAATTGACTGATGCAGGAAGCTTTAAGTTACCCCTTATTCAAGCAAATTACCTCCATGCTTATGCTAGCCTCTAAATTTAAGGTTATTGGTGAATGGAAGCTTCCCATTTTTATTGAGCATTATTACTGTGTTCATCAAATAATATCTTCCTTCACGGAATTCCTTTCACAATCCTGACTACAAACATTGTTAGTTTGAATGTTTAATGAGTGATCGAGTAGGAGAGAGTTGATTATTTATGATCAAAGCTCTCTGATCAATGACGTGATTGATTATTTTAGTTAATTTTAGCTACACAAGACAAGAGCCTATGTTGCTACATCACATGTAAACTGCCCACTCCATATTCATCTTAATTGAGTTTATTTTGTTTTTAATTCTAACCCTTTGTATTTTATTAACTGAGTTTATTTAGGTTTTGCATTTTACCCAAGGTGGCGTTCTTAATTATTTTTACTTATCTTTAAGATATCGATTATATTTTTTCTAACTGTAACCAATTTAAGTTTAGCTCACTTTTTGCGTGCAGTTTACCAGTCACTCCAGGATTTGATTTTGCCCCAGAACGTAATTTTTTCTACTCGTCGAATGTTTCCTTAGGTACTCTCCGCTGTGGGTCTGAGATTTACAAGATTTTAAGGAAATCGAGAATAATAACGTATACACATAAAGGTAAAATAATTTGAATTTATAATTACTAATGAGTTAAAGAATTTTTAGAACTTAGAATTACACCATCTGGAGTGAGCACGCAACTATCCTCGGAGTTGGTGCGATCTCTACTTTTTTTTAAACTTACGCGTATTCAGATGGAAAATAATTAAATAATCCATCCAACATTTAACCATAGAGAAAAAAAAGTAACCGATCAACCAGCTTCCTGGGAATCATCGGTCCTCAGAATCTTTGATACGATGCTGATCGAAAAATATTAGATAAATCAAGAGATATGGCTTCTCCTATTTTTGAATTCTCTCGATTAAAGTTGGTTTTGATTAGGACTGAAATCAAAAGATTAATGGAAGATTGAAGCAGATAATGAAAACAGGATCATAAACAATTCAAAAATTCATTTCATTCCAGACCTCTAGGTTTAAAATGAAAAGAATATAGTTATCCAAGTGACATATCAAGTAAAATCGTAAATTCTGCATTACTGAAACAGGCCACGGGAGCTAAATATTCCACGACCTGCCTGATCAAAAGCCAATTCGAAAGTTATATTTAATCAACGCTTTTGAGTGCATGCAAGATCGATTTTAGGCTCGTTACCGAAAAAAAAACACTGCTCGCAAGGGATTAAAGTAGAAGAAACTTGCATGGTACGTCTTAAAATAGCACCAACGGCCCATTTTTGCGTGTTTATTTATAAATAATTATTTTGTTTATCACAGAAAATTGGCGTTAAGACATGAATTTTGCTGTATAAAAATGTCTCACTCAGTTTTTAAGTTCATCTTTAAGATTATTTAGTACACTCCTGGTCATTGGCCAATAGGTCACTAAGAAACGACCTTTTCAATATCTTTAACGATGCAGTCAAAGTCATTTAGAGAAGTACACATGTCCAAACAAGACGCAGTTATGATTGGTACGGAATTATATAAAGCACAATCAGGGGAGCTAATCAAACTAAAATTAATCAAATAGACTCGGAGGAAATCCAGTCCATTTAAAAGCCTAAACAAACCTGCACCAATATTAATATTAAATGCCCATGTCAAATCACAGTCGATATTATACATGGGAATTCTTAAATACTAGCAACCTTGCTGTTAATACCAGCAAACCAAACTTTGTAAACCGAGAACTGATAGCGGAAGTAAACAGAGTAATCTGTTAGTCTTTCCACTATCAGTTTCACTAAAAAGAGACGTACTGTTGTAATTACTACTAAAGAGTTCTTTTTTTCAGAAGCCCTTGGTGCACCATCACGGTGATCTGCACGCCGAGAAGATGCGCCAGTGCGAAGTACACATGAAAAGCCCCAAGGTGAATCTATGCCGCCGGTGGATGAACAGGTTTCCATCACGTTCAAAGCGCATTGATGTCATTTCGCGAATTTTCTTTCCTCTCATGTTTGCACTCTTCAATCTGGTCTACTGGACCACCTACCTTTTCAGAGAGGATAAAGAAGAATAAAAAGAAAACAAATCAAACAAAATGGAATTCATAGTCACTAAACCTTGAATTCACGTGAAAAACCCATTCTCTCCAAACCCTTTATTAATCATCTGTTACTCATCAATTACAAATACATTCATAATCGCTTGCATGTATATACTTATGTATCAGTATTCTATGATTTCATCGAAATTTTACAAACCCGATAAATACTTTTACGAAACAAGTTTATTTCATGATTATTTTCGAAAGTAATAATAAAAGGTAATTTATAACGAAAGAATCCATTACCCAGTATTTTCATACGTAAATTTTACAGTAATATACAGTGGGTTTTTCACGAGAAAAATCAAGTAACTAACATTCCTATATAAAAGGAAAAGAGACAAAACTGAATGCTTGACAATTATAAACCTATTTAACAGAAGGATCTGAAAAGACTATAATACGAAGATTGTACTTCAGAATTGCTCAGAAAGGGTATTTGTAATGGATATAACAATTGGTTCTCAGAAAGTCATTAGGATAGGTTGATAATCATTCATAAAACAGTTTAAAGTTTGTGAACGGAACCTATAGTGCGCAGTTTTGAACTAATCCCCTTCAAATATGGTGTTCCATTTTTAAAGCCAAATTTACAATCATGCTTCCAAACAATAACAAAAAAATGTATGGAACACATTGCTTTTATGTACATAACTGCTTTATAAATTTCTATTTATAAATATAGTGTATCTCAAAAGGACACTACGGTTTTAAAATAAAATATCACTAAAAGATGAAAGATGTATTAGTTAAATTAATAATGAAGATGATAATTAACCTTTAAAATCCTTCATACCTCGACACTAGTATCTCTTTTAATAAGGTTTCTATTGCATTTTCATCAGTCTTAAAAGAACTCCGGTGCATCACCGTCAGAGTTTCAAAGGATAATTATCCTTCACACCTTCACCTATTTGAAAGCAGTACCACTTAATCAAACGCTGGCAATATACGTTGTAGCATTACCGATTCTTAAATGATAACGTTGTTCTCCTCAAGCTGGAAAAAAGTCACTAATCATTAAATTAAAGTAGGAAACTTTTCTCATTTTAAGCAATGATATGAGGAAAACAAATATCAACATTTAAAGTCAAGACTCTTGCTCAGAAATATTGAATGAGTACGTGTTTGTTTCATAAATCAGCTTTCTAAAGTCATATAGTATTGTCTAAATTTTTAAAAAATTATACTGGATATTCAATGCATATTTCCTAACATTTCTCAATGCAACTATAGCGTACATTGCCATCTATCGGTTACATTTAATACTAATATTATGAATATGATGTGTCAGACTTTAGTGACACATTTTATACTTACTTGAGTCTAATATTTTTCATCTCATCGTTATAGGCCATAGAAGAAACGAGCCAGAAGCAAGAAGAGCATTCAAATCGACTTTCCATACATTTGGGTCTGCATGCGCACACCACCTCTGCGCATGCAAATACAAACGTATAGGAATTTGCCTCCTGTATGTCTCTTGCTTCCTGCTCGCTCCTTCAGCGAGCGTTCAACCTTAGAGTTATTTTCTTTTAAAACTTGGGTGTCACTTCCGTAACACACAGTGATTTAAGATCCAGACAATTTGATCTAATTTCTCAAAGACAGGCAATTTTTTTTTGTTTTTCTGTCTTTATATGTCTCGTTATTTAAAACTGCATACAAAAGTGTCCGTTCACGACATAAAAACTGTGCCACAAGACTGAAAATTACATTGTTCTAGAAAAAAAATGGTGATCGTTGTAGAGATATCAAATTGAGTGCCAATTTCGTCATTGTCGTGACGCAATCCAAATATTAATGTGTATAGTATCTGTTTTCTGTAGTGAAGTTCTAATTATGGAACGCGTAGATTTGAGAATTTTAGAAAACAGTAGAGCGACTGAGTGGGTTTTGTATACTCGTCAAAATGTTCATCGGCATTTCTCTAATGTTCCTCCAAATAAATTTACGGAAATTAAAACAGATATAAATCGTGGCGTAAGCGATTTAACGGGGATTTTTCACGGAACATTAAGAATTAAAGACATCTTAACTCAGTACCAAAATTTGAAACAATTCATATTTATAATGCTAAGAAAAGCTGCTTGGAAATATTTTATTGCAAATTTTTTAAACTAACAATAAATCTTGAATCAAAATGCTTTGAGTTCTTAAATATAAATCATGTGCAAACAAGTATAGGATATCTATATATACAAGAAATAGAGTTTTTAGACCCTCCTGTATTATCAAATGATATTAGCCCTTTGATAGACATAATTTAATTATACTTTGTTCTTGTGGTTATATACTCAAGAAAGTAAAAGAAAGTTATCAAAGTTAAGGAAAAGAGATTTGACACAGCAAAATTTACTAAATATGAGTTTATTAAAAATACAGTCAAACCTCGATTTCACGAACTTAGATAATACGAATTTTTCAATATCAAGAGAAAAAAAATTTGAATTCCCTACACATCTGCTATGACTAAAAATTGATTTTAACTGATTAGAAAACGAAGCGTTCTGTCGGGGATCCTCAGTTTCATGAAATAATTTTCATCAAAAATCACCAAAAATTTTTCCCCGGATTTCTAGAGAATTAGCTTTTTTTTAAAAAAAAATTTCAATACTTCAAAACTCTTCTTGAAGAATTGAATAACGCATTTCTTGAAACCTTAATAAAAAATTACCATGTTTTAAAGAAATCGGTGGAATGATTAATTTCGAAAGTAGTAGACATGAAAGACGTTTATATAGACAAGAATATTTGTACATAAAATAGGAAAGAAATTACTAATTTAATGATTATAAAAGAATCTTATGCGCATTAAAAAATAGCACTTGTTGAAAATGATATTGTGATTGGAAAGAATCAGGAATATTAAAAAAGCCTAAGGATCAAACAAAGGCTATATCAGACAAAGCAGAGAAAATTTTGCAAAACGTAAAATTGAATGAAAAATCAAAGGTTTTGGCATTGTTTGGATTAAATGTTTTTATAAAAAAATGCACGTTGAGCAACTTTCAAAATGTCAGTACAGCTAATAAAGTGACTACGTTGTTTAAAAATATTTGATTAAAATGTTCATTTTTCGATAAACCGAATCAAGTTCATAAAACCGAGGTTTGACAGTATTACATTACTTACTAAGTTTTTCTAGAATTAGAAGTTAAAAATACATAGAAACCTCTAATACCTTACGAATTGTAGGATAGTTCATAACTCAAATCGGATTTTGTTCAGTTTATAACACTCACATCTCTACTCAAGCGCCAATATAGAGCTTTGAGCTCGTTAGTTAAAAAACAGGATACAAAACAAACATATCCAAAACGTTATTTTATTTTAGAAATAGAAAATGGAACAATTGCAGATTATTATTTTTAATTATGTGCAATGAATCCTTTCTAAAAGGTATAATACTTCAGGGATGATCCAAAAACTAAAACTTACACTTTTATGTCAATAACAAATATCGATCCATCAAGAAAATAATATTCAACAAGATCTAATCAACTTGATGAATATTAAGTAAATGCCACAGAACGAATAACCAAAACGCATCATATTAAAAATGAGCTTACTTTATTCGTTGCACATCTTAAGAGTAATTGAAACACGAAATAAAAGATGAATGGTAGTTACAGATGCTTGGAAGCATCTATTTTTTGTGAAAAAATGAAAATGCAAGTCTTACGTCATTTCATAACAATTTATGCTAGCAATCTTAATAACAAGCAACACGTTTTTTTCTCTTATAAAATCGAATTCAGCGTTGAGTTTTAAATCTGATTCAAGCAATAACCTTGCTATGAAAAAACACTCCATATTGAAATTTCAGCAAAACCAGATTTTTATTTGCTTAACAGCAGATAAAATTGAACTTAAAAACAATAATAGCCTTTTTTTACTTTACAAACCATTTTTTTTTTATTTGAAAAATATTTCATTTCAATGGCGAATATATCATTTTAGTCTTTAAAGGATTAAATTTAAAATTTATCAATTGCAATATTTCACTATTAAATTATTAGTGGAAAGTTCTGCGAGATCAAGAAATCTTTATTAAAAAGAAAGCTTCACAAGCCAAGTGAACGCAATCAAACTATGATTTGAAAATGCTTTATCAGCTGTGACAACTAAATTAAAAATTTAATTTTTTCAAAGGGATTTACAAGTTTCGCTTAATAAATAATTTCCAGATAGATTTTTTCGAAAAATATGCATCGCGTGTGTATGGAGAAGGTAATGTTTTATAGCATATTCTGGCAACTCTCTTTAAATGTCCACTCGCAGTTGTTCAACATTTTTACACTCAGTCCTCAAATTTTTTACACGTATCTTTACTTGTTAAAAAATTTTATTTTTCAGTATCAGTACATATTTATATTTAAAATACGATTAAATTAGTTTAATTAGAACAAAAATATAACAAATAGAACAATAGAGTTTAACCGCAGTTTATTTTTAAAACATAATTGTTCAGACACCACAAAATAAACAATATTGTTTATTAAGGTCATCATTCAATAGTAAAAGTTAGGAATTTTTCTAATACAGTTGATAAAAAAGCGAAACACTTTTGAGTGAGTAAAATTCAAATTAAAGAGGAAATTCAAGTAATTAATATATTATAATTTAGATCGATGTCATTAATTCTTAATGTTCGATTAAAATGCCAAATGCTATAATTAATATTAATTTTATTAGTACTGTTTATGTTTGGAAAAGATACAGGACAATAATGACCCTAATTGTGAGAATTGTTATTTATTTAGAAACTTGGTAGATTTACTTTAATGTCGGCATTTTGATAACTGTCTAAATAATCTACTACTCAAAATTACTTATTTTGAGTCAGAAGAATTTTAGAGACTTTTAACCGAAAGAATCTTCAACTGAAGATTGAAACTGAATTGAAGCAAAGTTTTGCATTAAAAATGATCCTACTTCTTACCAATCCGGTATTGGATCTAGAATTCTACCAACTGAAAGAATTAAGTAGAGATCACTGCAAAACTTTGCTTAAGAAGGGTTTTTCTTTTAATGATTTTTTTAACATAAATAAAAAGCAATAAACATTAGTTGATAGTTTCTATATTATGCGGGAGAGAATATGAGTATTTCATATGAAACAATTTTGGTTCCAATTTTTTTTTTCAATCTCTGTGACAGCTATTTTAGTTAATTTATTATTTATATTTCAAAGATTCTAAGTTTATTTGAAAATGTACTCGCTAATTTCTGGAGTCTTTCATACGTGTAGATAGTATATATAAGCAACCAAATTGTACAGAGCCAAATTCTGATATACAGTTGGTAGAAATTTCATCCAGTACCGGATTGGTACGGAATTTGGTTCTCAGTGCCCATTGGATTAGTCCTCAACATTTTGATAGAAAAACAAAGAATTGTATAATAACCAGCCCAATTCCTTCCTCAGTGTTCAAAAAGAAAGACCCCAGTTTCGCAATTGTTAAAATAAATGTAGTTTTTGAAGACGCTGAACTTTGAAGATTATTTTGACAATGTTATAAAAAAGAATATTTCTTCCCTAAAATTATAAGCTCAAGATGATGTCATACTAATGATTCTGGGGTCTTTCTTTCCTGTGAACTAGTTGATAAACTTATTATGTGAAATCTAGAATATATAACACGTCGTATTGTGCAGCGATTTATAACAACCACATCCTTGTCCGTTTTAAAGTATAACACCCTGAAGCATGTTATGTGGATTTTGTGAACAAAAATGCTTTTTTGCGATTATTAGCTTAAGTATGTATAATGTTTTATATTGATTGTAAACAAATGAAGTAGTCATTGCATCAAGCAAAGTATATGATTGTCAAAGTTATAAATTCTCTATTAGAATGAACAATTAAGGAACCCGAAGTGTCACTCGCAAATCAAGCTGAAATTTTTTATACAGTTTTTTTTCCTACAAAATAATTTGTTGAAAACTTTGTGTGTTGCAGAGAGAAAAATTGTAAGTTTGAACCCAAACACTTCACCAAGTGCGCGATAAAAAACAAACTTGAAAAAATTGAGATATCTAATGAAATATTAATTTCAAATGATTTCTCATTAGTGTCCTAAGTTAGCTAATACATTTTTATTGTTTAAAAATGCCTGATAAATGCAAACTTTAAATGCAAACTTTGACAAGAAATTTTGAATTCTTTACTCAAAACAATAGATATTATTATTAATTTATCTTTAGCCTTTCGAACTATATGCCCAACTGGAATATTTAAAATGAGAAAAAAATATTGTAAAAATTAAAACAACCTTCACTAACCAATAAAGCCCTTTCCTTACGAAATAAATTGTACTGCATTAAAGGAAAAAAATATAATTTTTGATAACTAATAGCTACTTTAAAAATTGCAAAGTAAAATTTACAAATAATTTCAAATCCTTAAAAAAACTATCAACAAAACATTCAGCCCAATTAGCGAGTAATACTTCGGGTTTCTTTCCTGTAAGAAAGAACCTGATAAAATGTTTCTCTAATTATTTATTTTAATATTTTTGTCAGTGAAAACTTCAGTGATAAAATTTTTTCGCATATAATAAAAATATATATTGTATGTTATTTTAAAGACGTTGTATACAAAACTTTATATGTTTATGCATACAATCAAAAGTATTAATTTTCATATTATCATTTTACGATTGCGTTATTTAAAACTTAAAGTTCCCCTTCTAACAGTTGAGTTAATTTCAATAATTTAAAACATAAAGCAATCATTTAACGTTGAACTTTACTTATATTTTGCTTTATTGAAATACATTTAAAAAAATATATAGGAAATTGTTAATTTAAATTTATTTACTTTTTGTTGGAATATTATAAAAATATTTTTTTGCTAATGACCACTTAGAATCAAATACGTTTTATTTAAACTTTTTTACTTATGTTTCTATCTTTAAGATGCATATTCGTTTATGAATCTAATTTGATTAATTATTCACAGTATACTATGAAATATAACTGTTTTCCTAAAATAAATATGTAATATCGTTATACAGTTATCACCTAACAGACAATCGGTTTAAATTACTCTGAAAGCATTAAAATAGCAGTAGCTTAAATAACTTTACAATATAAGAGAAACGGGTTAATTCAGAAGGTTAATATTGTTATGAAATATTGATATAATTAATATTTGTATAATATCAATATAATATGAATGCAATATCAATATAATTATCAATATAATTATAATATCAATATAATTAATTACAAGTTATAAGCTTAATTTTTAAACGATATTTTAAATTGTTTTCACTAAAGTTTTAAACTCTTATCCCTAAAAAAACATATATCATTATTTCATAAATGCATAAAAAATTTTATTTATTTTGAGCGAAAATATTAAAGTTGGGTACAAAAGAAGTTTCTTGAATAGTATTGTATTTCCCTGAAATCGAAGATCTGTACATAAATTTGTAAATTTTATTTTTTTAGTCATTATTATTTAGAAATAATATTGCTATTATTTCATTAAATGTTAAAGTTTGTTATTATTAAACTAAGAACAGCACTGGTCATAGTGCATAAATACTTTTAAAAAAATTATTTTATTTCATTTTTCCACTAAAATATAATTTTTTAAAATTAATGTGATTGCTTTAGGGATGTTTTTTTTTCTTTTCTTTTTTTAAAAAAAGAATAAAAAAGAACGATTAATCATGTTTTGAATTGAAGTATTAGAAAATAATTTAATTTTAAGCCCTACTTTATTCACGGAATATTTTAACTAATTATTTTTTTTAATTAACGATAGAAATGCTCTGTATTTAAAATTTTTAGAATCATCTTTCCCATTCATATACTAAATGCTATAAATAATAGCTTTTAATTCCTCCAAAGTTTTGAGTCAGAAACTATTCAAAAAGCGTATTTAAAAAATGCGCATTTAAATTTCTAAATACGATATTTTATAAATAACACGTTACCGAAAATAATTTTGGCATTTCAAAATATGTAATTCAAAGGTATAATCAGAATTATATGTTATAAGAATGTTAAGCTTAAGGAAATGTTTATTTTTAATGACCTTTGTCGAAACTTTTTTTTACATTAAATAAGGTTAAAAAACCGTTTAAGTGAGAATTTAAAATAGCTTTCAACAATGAAAATTTTACCTAATATTTTAAGTGAAAAATAAAAAATGAAAGAAAAAGTCACAATTGCAAATGCTTTGAATTTTAACTTATTTTGATTTTTTGGATTATATAAAAATTTAGGGTCAGTAAAAGCACTAAAATATTTGAATATGCCCGTACATTAATTTTTTAATTTAGTATATGCGTTTGTGCAAGGAAGCAAATTTAATTTTCATTTTTATCGTGTTTGTGCTTTTGCTCTTTGTTAGATTTATTAGCGCTATGTAACAGATAACATCGAAGAAAGTGTTTTATAGTACAAAACTTTTTCCCAGTGTTAGGACTTGAGACCTTGAAATCGGGTACCAGGGTTCAAGTTCAGCTTATACAGTAAATTGTTTAACTTATTTGCTGTGTAACATAAATATCAATGTGTTTGTGTTTGTTATATAGTTTTATCATTATCTCTCTTTAAATGCTTTCATAGCATTTATAGTTACCCGGGTTAAAGTTACTAAAAATTGCACCACATAGTCCACAAAAATGTATTAATATCCCATATACGAATAAAACTTCCGAAAATACTTAAATTTTATATTCAATTTAAGTTACTAATAATAAGGTTCATGACAGATAAAATGTTAATGGAAAAAAGCTGGAACAACTGTTGGTATAGTCCCTTTTAAGAAGCGCAATATTGAAATGTATATTCAAGCATAAATTTCAAACGATATCTGGTTAAACTTTTAATTTATCTATTAAAATATCACTTTAAAAATGTTTGCAAAATGCGGAATTATTTTTAGTGTCTGCAATCTAAGCATTCAAAATAATTTAAGTAACAGAACTTTGCATACTCTTCATGAATCATACAAAACTCAAAATATCTTGGATTTTGCATTTATTTTCAATACAATACTCTGGTATATTTCGGTATTCTTTTAAGTTTCATAAAAATCTTAAATATTTCAATAGTTTTATTTTCAGAACTTTATATTTCGTGTTAAAAACTATGACTAAGTTCGTTAAGCAATGCAAGATTTGTTTTAGATTTAAACGAAATTTAGTAACTTTTTAAACTTCCTTAAACTCCTAGTTAATACATTGAAATTTTTATCATTTGTTATAGTTTCGCAAGGCACGAAAAAATCTTTTAAGAAGAAATACCATAAAATCTATTGAAGTATACCATTTTGTGCAACATTTATTGTCAGAAAATAAGTGTATATCCTTAAATCTGTAATTTTACGAGATTTCCTATCATATTTATTGTCTTTTTCAAAAGCATTCAATGATATTCTAAGGACAAACAAAGTCAATATACTATTTAAAGAAATAATTGTTTGTGAAATCTGTTTTTAACTACAAGTGACCATTCTTCATTTTATAAAAGTTTGCATTATTTAATATACACAAATAATAATAATTATATAAATTTCCTCGAGGCGTCGAAGGACATTTTAGAGGAAGGATACTATTTAACTAATTAAGTATACTATTTAGAGGAAGGATACTATTGAACTAATGAAGTATACTATTTAGAGGAAGGATACTATTTAAAGTAATAATTGTTTGTAAAACCTGTTTAATAATTTACATAAATTATAAAAATCACAGGAATTTCCTCGAGACGTCAAAGGACATTTTAGAGGAGACTGACTATACAGCGGGAGAATGTCAGATTTCTCTTTGTCTTGCAAAAGTTTATTGTTTTCTTCCAAAGCCTCCAAAGATATTCTCATCACAAATAAATTCAATATACTATTTAGCGAAATAATTGCTTGTAAAACCTGTTTTGGATTTCAAGAAACTTATATTCGTTTTAAAAGAGTTGGCCTTACTTAATTATTAAACATTACGCATACTTAATTACATTTGCATTATTTAATTATTAAATTTCCTCGAAACGACGATGGGCATTTAAAGAACTCTATAAAACGGGAGAAAGTCAAAATTCTCTATTTCTTACAAAAGTAATTTAGATTTAAAATTAAGGGAAAAGTAAGTGCATATAAACCTAGAGTAAACCATGAAGTTTCAAATTCTGAAGAAAAACAATTCAAGACTTAAAAATGTAGCAAAAAAAAAATCGCGCAAGGAAGCTATCCTACAATTTTTAATTTCCATTTCACATTTTGAAAACATTTTTCCTTATTTGAAACTTCTTCGATTCGCATCCTGCCTGAACTCATCTTTCTATAAAGTATGAAGTTTTAAATACTGATGGATCTGAAGCAGAATTGGCCATGAAAGGTTTTTCCCACGGTTCAGCGTCCTTCCCTAAGTCAAAATTTAAATTATGATGCAATATTTTTGTTCCGTTTGATATAGAAAGCAAAGAGCATTTTAATTATAATAAATTTACATTTTAGTCATTTCTTGCAGAGTGATTAAACGCACATAAAATGAAGTAAATTAAAAATTAAGTTATAATTTTCGGAAAGATGTAAGCAACTTTCATGTTAGAAGCAAATTCAAAATGCTCAGATCAGGGGGGGGGGAACTAAATGTACTTCAAGGAATATACTCAACTAGTATTCAAAGTACACATTTTAATCCTCCTTACAGTATCCAAACATTTTCAGATTATGCATGTGGTGTAAGTGTTAGAATTTTTTAAAAAAATATTAAAAGAAAGTACTAAAAATATTTGTAAATATGTAAAACAACCTAGATAATTGTGTATCGTAATCCATTAGTTTCTGTGTGGTGTTTCTCGTGTTAGAAAAAAAAACATTTTTGTCATATTTTGCTCGAATTTTAAGTTTCTATAATTAGCGTGAAAATTCGATATTATCTCTCGATATTGCAGTTTCAGTGTGGCTGTATCGAATAAGATTTCGATCAAAGGAATCATCCTGAAGTATTTGCTCAATTCTAAATTTAATGAGAACTCTCTACTCCAACTGGATTAATATGGTGTATATGAATATCATACTACGTTTAAACTATGCAATCACTGTGCTTATGAAGACTTCTTTTCATTTTGTGGTATTTTATAGTGCAAAATTTATTTCTATTATGGCAGCGTATTTTTTCTTCCATTTTTTTTTTAAATTTTGTAAAATTTTGGCGTCAAAATATTCACAAATTTTCCCTCAGATACATAAATATTCTAATTCAATCGTGTTTAGGCGTGAACATCATCACTTAAATTACTAAATTAATAGTTACATTTCTATTAAGTTAATAAAGAATTTTATCAACAGTTTATAAAGAATTGCAACAATGCATTTAATTATTTCAATAGTTTCATTAAGATATTTATTATTAAAAATGTTAACTTTTTTCAGAACTAAACAATTAAATTTGATACTTAGTAAAATTTTACATTCTTTAAAAATTTCGCCTCTGCACAAATAACCTTTTGTTTTTTTTTATTCTACATTAATTTAGTTGACGTATACAAATAGTTAAAATTCTATAAAATGATTTTATATTAAGACATTGAAATTATTTTTTTCTAAGTAAAATTTGCTTTATTTGGGATTTTGAGAAAATCGATGCAATTTAAATTGTCAATTTTATCTACTGGACATTTTGAATTCTGTCAGAAAGCCTAATAGAATGAAAACCTGATGAACAGCTTTTGATTTCGTTTACGAAATGTCTTAATTAATTTAACTGAGTCTTTTTCATATGTACATACTATATATATTACCATATAATATGCCCGTANGCGTGAACATCATCACTTAAATTACTAAATTAATAGTTACATTTCTATTAAGTTAATAAAGAATTTTATCAACAGTTTATAAAGAATTGCAACAATGCATTTAATTATTTCAATAGTTTCATTAAGATATTTATTATTAAAAATGTTAACTTTTTTCAGAACTAAACAATTAAATTTGATACTTAGTAAAATTTTACATTCTTTAAAAATTTCGCCTCTGCACAAATAACCTTTTGTTTTTTTTTATTCTACATTAATTTAGTTGACGTATACAAATAGTTAAAATTCTATAAAATGATTTTATATTAAGACATTGAAAATTTTTTTTTCTAAGTAAAATTTGCTTTATTTGGGATTTTGAGAAAATCGATGCAATTTAAATTGTCAATTTCATCTACTGGACATTTTAAATTCTGTCAGAAAGCCTAATAGAATGAAATCCTGATGAACAGCTTTTGATTTCGTTTACGAAATGTCTTAATTAATTTAACTGAGTTTTTTTCATATGTACATACTATATATATTACCATATTTCTATTATATTTCAATGTGTACTGTGAAATTTTAATCAACTCATTAAATAACAATAAATAAATTTCGTTTACTTAGTTATTTTATTTGCAATATAATTTCAATTTAGTTCAAAAAAGTTTACAAATATCCCCTCCAAAAGATGTATGAAATGGTATGGTTTACTTTTCTTTTCCTTTTTGTATGCATAATCAAGGTTGAACTTGTTTTAGACTAACATGTACAGTGTAAATAGTACGATGCATTATACAAGAAATTTTGTTTGGATTGAAAATTATTCAAATGTGTTAAAAACTTACTGATAAAATTTAAAATTTTATCTTGTTGATTGTTTCAAAATTAAAAAGTTACATATTATGAAGTTTTGAAAATTTATGTTGTTTGTTTTTTGTCTTTTTTGCTATTGATATCAAATGTATTTAAGTTAATTTGTCACCGAACAATTTTCGAAAATATGAAATGCTAATGCTATATTTAAAAAATAACATAAATACATGTATATGTGTATGACTTTTTGTTATTCATTACGCCTAAATGTTAGATATTAATTTTAAAAAATTCATATTTTTCTGTCAGACATTATCCATTTTTTTCTGTATGATTTATGAGTAATCTATTCATTCTAAACATAAAGCCCTCCAAACATCGTAAATTTGCTTTATGTATTATGTTAATCAATATGCTATTCATTATAAATATAAAGCCTTCCAAATATCATTAATTTATTTTATTTATTATATCAATAAATGTGTTTGTTGCATATTTAATTTCAGAAACTGAGAAAAATAAATAATTGTTTACGTTTTTTTAATAAATTTGACTGCATAAATTTTAATTCGTAGTAAATATTTTGTAAATAAAAAATTTAAAAAAAACTTCTCAAAATAACTCTATGCATAGTAAAATGTTTTGTTTTTCAATTATATCCAACTGGAATAATCAATTGTGAAATGAAACATATTTAATTTCACTAAAAAAGTCAAATTGGAAATTTCAAACTAATTTGCTAAGTGCTGTATTCATATTAAAGTTTTTTGTGTTGAGTAAAATATTTTTTATAAGTGCAAAATCTATGTAAATTAATTTGTATTTTTCAAACAACAAAAGAAATTGAAGAAAGCATATACTGCCAAAAAGAGGTTCCCACGTAATGATTGCTTATATAGTAATTTTTTAAGAAAAAAAATCTGTGAAAAGTTCGACTCTTCCAGTTAAAAAAATATTCCATATTTATATATTTAAGTCTAAGATTAGATATAGATTCTTATGAAAAGTCTCTTCTTTTTTTATTACCAACATGACACTCAGTAAAATCAATAGTTCAAAAATTTAATATTGTAATATAATTTTGTTAGGATCTGTAACAAGACCTGCTTTAACCTTGCTAAAATGAATGCAGTTGCTTCTGATTGTTTGTACAGCGTTGATGATAAAAGAAAAAAATGGCTAAATAAATATTCAAAACAATCTTGTTGGTCTTTATTTTGGTATTACGTCGTGAGAAATTTCTTATAAGCACTTATAAGCACATTTAAAATGCTAATAAATGTGCATTCTAGGAAATTCTGAATCAAGTAACGGTGAAAAAAGCTGACAACCTAAGTAAGTGTCCTATCCGTAAAATCCATTTTTACCGTAAAATCTTATAACGTAATTTTTATTGCAATATTTATTTTGTTCCGTAAAATTTTACGGTATAAACGGCTTTTACGGTAAAGGGTATCGCAATTCAGGGTAAAAGTACTTTTTACCGTAATTTAATCTAGAAATTTTTACAGCATTCTGGAGAATGCATTCTTTGTTACTTATATTTTTCTCATAATGTTTTCAATTAATTTTGTTCAAATATATTTTTCCATCACATTAACTTCTCCTGTATAAATGTTTAAAAAAACTGCAACTCGTAGAATTATAATAAAGACGCAATATTAATTTCAATTAATTTTCTAATATGTGTTTTTAACAAAACTTATATAGCTGAACGCAATATAATTTTTCCGTATAGTATGGACATTTAACAATCAGTTTCTTCTGTAAGAAAAACGAAAAAAAAATTTTTTTTTTCCTTTTTTCTTTGCCATTTCATGCGAAAGCAAGTTTTTCATACAATTTGAATAAATTACCAGTCATTCACAGTCAATTTTGTAAATCGGAAAAGTTTTTTTTCTTCTTTTTTCTTTTACTACAGGTGTGCGAAATCATTCTTTTCATACAAACAGGAGTTTAATACTATTATTTAAATAAGATAATAAATATGACATTTTGTGACGAATTTTAACTACAATTTACTTGTTTTACTTTAATTTTCTTTATTTTGCTTTATTTAAATTGTATTTTTTACTTCACTTTTCAAAACTTATTTTTTTCAACGCTAAAACAAATTGAAGTTACAAAAAGCTGAAGAAAAGATAATGTCCAAAAACTATATTTTGTCCAATGTTCAGATTTTCCCGAAATTCGAATCAATTTCGATGTTAAAAAGAATTGAAGTCAAATATATATATATATATATATATATACAGGGAACGGGCAAAATGTTGGAAACACTTCTATACTAACACATTATATGATCTTTTTGAAAAAATACTAAAAGAATCATTCGATAAATCTATAATTATGTAATTTATGCAATTTCTTATTCTTATCAATGAAGTTTAAAGCGTCTAGAAGTTTGAGGGACCGACAATAAATTACAATCAGATAATAGTGTTTTTGAACAACTAGCAAAAATCTATGCTGAAAAATGTAGAAATAAATTCCTAACATACAACAACTATTTTGTTTATTATAAGCGATAATTGCACAAAATTTCGTATTCCCAGCTAAAGTATTTATGGAGATACAGACATTTTTATAAAAAGAACTACTTTTTTTGTCTTACGCTTACTACGCTATAACTTTAGAAATTACTCATCAAAATTAAACGAAATTTTTTGAACAATTTGAAAGTCATAGCAAAATTATTGCTTTAAATTATTACAAATTATTGCTTGAAATTTTGTTAAAACTGAGCAAAATATGAGTAAGTAAACTAGTTTATTCATACTGCGCTTGAGTGGGAAAATGGAAATATTTTTTTTTCTTAATTTTGTAGTTCATCGTATTTGGCAACTAAAAAAATATTTCAAATTGAACATATCTTAAAAATTTACAACGTTTCAATAAATTTTCTGAGAAAATTTAGTACTTTTTAAAAGCACTAAATTTTCCGAGAAAATTTAGTACTTTTTAAAAGCACAAATTTCCTTTTGTACTATATAACAAGATTTGCAAAATATAACACCGGCGTTGTTGGGGGTCATCCCCTAGAAAAGGATTTTTCCTTTAGCATATTTCCTTTAGCATATTTCCTTTCGCTATCCATTTCAGGCATGAACGTTGATTGTAAGGTGTCAATTGCTGTTTAATTTTGCCTTCTGGTACAAAAAAATATTTGTATTCTATTTAATTCTGCTTAATTTTATGGAATATTTGTAACAAAAGAAAAACAAAGAAAGTTTAAAAATAAAACAAAAAAATTAGCCATAGAAATCAGTTTTTTATAAAAATGTCCCGATCATTTAAGCTAGGATTACTAAATTTTGTGTAATCCTTGCATTTAATAACCTAAATGACTTTTCTAAGTTAAAAATTTATTGCTTATTTTTTTGACATAGGGTGTTAAAAAACTTTTCCGTTTGTAATTTATTATCGGTCCCTCAAACCTCTAAAAGCTTTAAAATTCTTTAATATGCACGATAAAACGCATGAACTAAATACTTCTGAAGTTATAAAATGATTCTTTAAGTATTTCTTGAGAAATATGAACAAATATATTAGTAGATAAGTGCATATATACATATATATATATATATAGCGTAANGATAAAAATGACCACATACTTTCATATATTATATGTATATATACACACCGAAGAGCCATTACATTATGACCACTCTGCTAATACCATGTAGCACCCCCGTTATCCCTCAGAACTGCTAGTACCCACCGTGACATTGATTCCACAAGGTGCTGATAGGTTGTCTGAGGTATCTGGTACCAAGCCCTCACCAACTTGTCCTGCAATTCCCTAATATTGCGAAGGGGTGCGTGGCAGCACGAATTTGGTTTTCCAAGTCGGACCACAAATGCTCCATTGGATTAAGGTCAGATGAATTTGGGGGCCAAGAAATGACTTGAAAGTCACTGGATGATTCGACCCTTATGACATGGTGCATTATCCTGTTGGTAAACACCATCCCCCGCAGGAAAAACTATTGCCATGAATGGGTGAACCTAGTCTGCAACTATGTTCAAGTAGCTTACAGAAGTCAGGGATTGTTCGATGAGGATTATGGGTCCTAATGTGTACCCAGGAGTAATGAAAACATTGTTGCTGGGCGAGAAACCATGAAAATCTGGGCGAGCCCATTGTTATAGATGGAGGGTGGTCATAATGTAATGGCTCTTCGGTGTATATAAAGATGATGACGAAAATGAAGTGAACGAGAACAATGCTCACTCGCACTAAAATGATAACTCTTTGCACGTGCATGCTTCTGTATCGCTGAAAAAGAGTGTCACTGCTTTACAGGCTCAATAGCACGGCTCATTGTTTTGTTCCTTAATCATAACTCTAGAACCAATTATGCAACTGCGCTTACACTAATTTGAAGAGCAGAGTTGATAAATAATCTAAGGAACATTTTAGTGAATTTAATGACACTGAAGGAGTAAATGTGTTAAAAGTGTATAGGTTCGTGCTGGGAAATAAAAACTCTATGGTTTCTTTTTTCTTGTTTGTTCCTCGCGCTTCTAATTTTCAATATCTGTTAATTTTATCACTCATTTTGCAATGACCTTCACCAGGAAAGAAAGGTTAGGAATTTATAATTTTAAAATTTAATTACCATCATGCTTTGACAAATTAACTGGGCTTTGGAACTGACCTATAATTTAAAAATTATCAAAGCGTTTTTAATTGCATCACTTTTGGTAGATTTTTCCCCATTAAATTCCAGAATAAATTAATAAAATTAATAAATAATTATTAGGTTATAGTAATTTATATGGGTCCAGATAATGCAGCTTTATAATATCTTTTTAAATATTAAAACTTAGATCACAAACGTTTTTCCTTTTTTACAAAACTGTGGCTTTTCTTCATATTCATATTGACATGTTAAAACAACTTCGAAATTGGCATGAAAGGATCTGGTTAAAAATGGACGAAACCTGAGATAAAAATTTACGAATAACTCTTGTAAACTTACAGAAGTTATAAAAATAGCATAGTATCTGCACAAAATTTCTTTTTGGAGAGGAAAAACCTGTCAAATAACAGCCTTAGGCAAATGGGTTCATGGTATTAGCATTCTTAGCGTTTAAATTCTTTGCCAATAGACCGGGTTTTCTTTCTTAAGGTCAACTGTCTACTGCAAAATATACTTAGATCATTCTGTTGTTCTGAAAATGCTTAGAGTCTGTCACTTTGATCCCTTATCCATTTGGCCATTCGGAATTAAAAGACTTATAAAAGCACGTTGCTTAGTATAATGATACTGAAATAAAAACTTTCCCCAATAAATCTAATTTCTTTTTTAAAACATATTACTCAGAACTTTCTCCATCTTAGTTCTTCATACGCAGAGCTCGTTTGTTCAAAGAATTATTCAAAATAAATTATAAAAACAATTATTATTATTGTTTAAAAATTATTTATATTTTTTTGTTAATAAAATCCTTATCAGCAAGATATAAACATTTTTGCGTCTCACCAAATAATGTTATTGTTAATGCTAAAATCTAAAATATGATCGCAAATGTTTGAATAGCTCCAAAAAAAATTAAACAAATTAAAACATCATATTTTTGATCTTTTTCTCGAGAACAGATCATAACATCATACTAAATTTTTGGATTTTTTCTTGAGATTTGAATTTGAAAAATTTGCATTACTTAAAAATATGAAAAAGTGCGTATCTTGAAATTCAAAAATATTTTCTTTTATAAGGATTTAATGATAAGTAATGTTAATATGTTTGTAAAAATCCTAACCATGAATGAGTGAAGGAATAATATCACTCGAGCTCCATAACTGCTTTACAGCATGTTTTCTACATTAAATGAAACCTTTTAAAGATTTTTTTTTTCAAAAATGGAAACGACTTTTAACTGAAAAAAATTAACAATATCGAGGGAATTTTAGTTATCTTTAAACTGAAATGTAAAACTGTCCCAAATTAGACTTTTTTTATTTATTTCTCACATGTACTAGACTTAAACTGTACAAGCTAGACCTTTTTTCAAAATTTTATAGCAGCAAAACAATTAAGGTTAATTAAGCAAAAAATTGAAGTAAATGTTTCCGCTTGAATTCTCTACTTCAGTTCAAATTTTTCAGCTGCCAGTACAGTAAGTCAACTTAAAAATATTTAAAAATTGCTTTTTTTTATGATTTATGATTAAAAATCACATTAATATATATTTTCCAAGCATCAACTGCTATCACATGTCGCAATGTGACATGTTGTGATGTGATTTTTAATTATGCTTCTATTTATATATAATTAACAAGTTTGCCACCTTCAGCGCAATCTTTTGAGATAATTTTGGATTTTAACAAAGAGCTCTGAGGAATCAATTAAGGCTTTATGATATGAATTTGCTGCATTATTATTTTCAAACTTAGTCATAATTATGTTTTAAATTTTCGAGAGCTGCCAGTCAAATTTAGAAGCATAATGGGTTTTATATTTTAGTTCCCAATACTATAAGGGTTCCCATGATCTGGAATTTTTTTTAAAGTGGTTGCAAAATTTTGATATATAAAGATGCTTCAAGCTATCAATAAATATTTAATTTAGAGGAAATATATATGGGTGGTAAAAATAACTCGGGAATAATTTCGTAATTCACAAATAAGACATAAATTAATGCATTTTTCAGTAGTCTTGAAGAATCTTAGCTGTCACTTATTTACTTTTTCCAGGATGTTGGAATCCCGATTATTTATTTTTGAAGTAATAAACCCTTTTCTAATGAAAAGATTCTTTTTCGTAAAAATTTTATGAAATCTTTGTAACTATTGGATATTATTATATGTTAAAATTACAATCCACAATGTGTAAAAAATACAAGAAATTATAATAATTATATCTTGCTCTCTAACAGTTTAATTATTAGACTATATAACTACTTTAGTTTTACTAAAAAGTCTAAAAAATTTAAATAATAATTAAATAATAATAAAAGAATTATTTTCAAAAATTTTACTTCTAGAATGTTTAAAATTCTTTTGTAGATAACATTTATCATTTGCAAATTTCTAGTTTCCTTATTGAAGTTGCAGATCTCAATTTGAAACCGCAGTTTATTCGAAAATTCGGGGTGCATTTATCACAGCTTGAACGTCTCCATAGAAACACATTTCATAACAGCATCGTTCATGATTGATTGTAAGCATTGTTAGAAAAGATTTCAGCGATTCTTTAAATTACTATGTAAATTGCGAGCTTGTGGAGAGGAATACTTCAATACGATGGTAATAACTTTAAAAATATACAATTTTATTTGCAAAAATACTTCAAAATGTTTTCAATGCCTTAAGCTTATAAAATATTTGAAGGCAGTGATATTATTTTTCTATTTGAACAGCAATTTTTTTTCAGTATGTAAAATGAGAAATTCACCACTGAATTTTCAAGAAAATATTATAAAATAAATCTATCTTCTACACACAAGAAATAATATACATTGAAATTTTTTTTTATTGAATGATATTTATGTAAATGATAAAAGTAAAATCAGCTATATAAATTTATTAAAAAAAAACAAATCATTTATAAATGTGATGAACTTGAAACTTGAAGTGCAAAAGGTAAATAATAAATTAATGTAATGTTACTAATAAAAATGATACTAATAATACTAATAAAGATTCCAAGACACCGATTCTACAATCCTGCTTTTAAGTCTTTAATGAAAACTGATATGAAGTCAACTTGGAGTTCAATTTTTAAAATTGACTGCATTTCCTCCAAAATATCAAAGTATAATTATATCTATGTAAAAAACTGGTAATTAAATCGTTCTATCGAAACACTTGTTTAATACTCTTAACTTTTTATGCTCACTACATTTGTCGTTGTAAATTAAGACTGAAAAAAGTAATCTCCTATTATTAATTTTATAAGAAATTTAAGCACGATAAAACGCCCATTGAAAACAAATGTTACTAGCTAATGCTACATAATTTTTGTATTAAACAATATCTAGATTTCCTTTTCTAAACGACTATTCTTTTTCATATTTATTCGTATTAAATTTTTGTTTTCTGTGTAGATCCGTGCATATTTGCTCATTGATTACTTCAATTACGCAGTCAAATTCAAGGAAGAAAATTTATTTCTCTGTAGAGAATCTCAATAGCTGTAACCGGCATCGTTAAGTTTATGCAAATGATGGTGGAAATCGATGTGAAGATCTACGGATTTATCGCATTTAAATACATTCCTACTTTTTTCGAACGAAAGTGAAATACATTTAAATCGATTTTATTTTTACTTCAAATGTCCTGATAATTCATCATAAAATAGATAATAATAAAGTAAAATTTTTCAAAAATTTATCTATAAGGAATCTTTCAATATGTGCTGTATAATCAAAACATTAAAGTCTCAATGTATAATATTGTAATTTCTCTGTTAAACTATAATAATTAGATGATAAATTTTAAGATAATTGAAATTTTATTAAGATTAAAGATCATTAATCTTTAGGTTGTAATACATACCTGGAATCTAAGATAGAAAATTAAAATTGCTCGAAAAATTAAGTGATTATATTTTTTTTAATTTAATCTTGAACTATATTCTTGCTAATCATTCAGTAAAAAGAAATCCAAAAGTTATGTTGTACTCCAGATTTGTTCCATGTATTAATCCTATCATTAAAGTACTCCTTCACCATTATAGTAACATAAACTACTTTATAGATAATTTTAAGTTTCATTTTTTTACTTGGAACTATTTTTTTTTCCTTCTGTAATTAACTGTTTTCTTTTCTTTTAATCTTTTTCATGCTTCATATTTATTTAAAACTTTCACGTTATAGTAAATAATAAAATGCAATGATAATTTTAAAATATATCCTCTATTTAATGTTAAAACAAGTTGATTATGACTCAAAAAGAAAGTATATTTAATATACTTTACTGAAGAAAGTAAGTTGTTGCTTATCGCATATGATAATGCAGCATATGATAATATCGCAAATGATAATATCGCATTTAATGTTAAAACAATTACTTTATATTATATTATTGAGCCGACCAGGCGGCCAAGTGGTTAGCGTGTCTGACTGGGAAGACGATGGTCGCGGGTTCGAATCCCACTCAGGGCATGATGCTTCTCTCTCTCTCTCTCTGTTCTATGTCCTTTCTTCTGTGTGAGTGTGTGAATGTAACCCGCCTTATAAACGGGTTTGTGGTTGTATGACGTGGGTGACACTACTCCACCGCCGTGGATTAGCCATAGGTGCTCACTGGGTAACAATAAGAGAGTAGCAATTCTGGCACTTCTGAGGCCAGTGGGAAATAGACCCAAGTGCCCGCCATTAACAAAAAAAAGTACATTGTTGAGATCTTTAAGCTTACATTTTTTAATATGCCATTATTGTAACTTAAATTATAATTTTAATTAATTGATTTGGAATAATTTAATTTAAATACTACCTCTTTTATACGATTTATGTGCGCAATTGTTGGAAGTTTTATCATAACTGGGCTTTCAGTAGTTTTTTTTTTATAAATAACTGCCTGAATTGTAGGCCAGTAATAGTACGCAGAATAAAAAGTATGGTCAAAACTACCAGAATATATTTTAACGTTTTTCTAGTTGTATGGGAATAATTGTAATTTTCAAAAACAAAAATGAAAGGTAAACCATTACCATATGAACCAAAAAATTAACAAAGGAATGGTTAAATACTTTTTTGATTTTATTAACCAGAATTTTGGGTTTTTTTTACCAGAAATGTCATTACCAGACAATACCATAATTTTACAAAATTATTTTTTATTCCTTGTAAAAGGACGAAAAAATTTCAACAGAAAAAAACTTACATTTATTACATTAATTTTTGTTTAAAATTCCTGATTCAAACAAATAAAAATAGGAAACGAAGATTTCAAAAAAATTAAGGTGAAAACAAATTTGAAAAATTTATGTGCAGAGAAAGGGACAGACAATGGCCGAAATCTCAAATATTTTATTCAAAGAAAGTTTTGGTAAGAAAGAAGAAGTCTAGAAATTACGAACGTATCAAAAAGTATGTTCTGTGGAATATGATAAAAACTAAACTTAGTAAATTAAACTGAAACTTAGCTCACAAATCTTAATGTATTCATAATTTAAAAATAAATATTTAAAAATCTAAAATACTAAACTTTGTATTTTTATCAGAAGGCTTTTTGTGGGTTGTTAAGCAGTTTGGAAAAAATTTAAGCTTAATTTATTTGCCTAATTGCTTAAGCCATTAAACCATTTAAGTCATTAAGCATTTTAAAACAAATTCACTACTAAGCAGGTAATCGTCTTTAATCTGCACAGTAGTTAAAAGAACACATTTACTTTGCTTTATTTTATAATATACTTAGTTCTTATACTTGTTTATATTCCTCAAAGTTATATATCATTGCATGAAAATCTGTATGTAAAAGTTTTTTTTGTTTTTTTTTAAATTTAAACTAGCTTTTCACTTGAGCGCAGTACTTTAAATTTGCGATTTTTTTCTGAAAAACAAAAAAAGATATAAGAACAAAAATAGTAGAAATTAACTTGAAATGAGAAAAATATAATTTAAAAGATAACATGGAGGATAAAATTCTGGTCGAATTACCGCACTATATGGTAATATAATTTCTGGTTAAAAACTATAGAAACTAAAAGAGAACTATAATTCTTGCTAAAAAAACAAAAATTTAAGGTTTTTAAACCATCCATTTGAATTTCTTTTTCACGTTCTTATCGTAGCGGTTTACTGATTTTTGGTGTTCCAATAGGGCCAGAAGAAATATGGTACATTTTACCATATTCAGGTATTTTTGACCATAAGTTTTTTTTCGGTGATTTTTTTCTTTTGAATAAGCAATATTTAAACTTTGTGAGTATCAGAATAATCATTATTTTTCCTTCCGAAAATATTCAGATATGCATATGAGGAATGATTTCTATTTTATGAATTAACCAGCACTTGTTTATCACAGCTCATTCTGTGGGCCATTCTGCACCAAATTTCCAGAACAAACATTTCAGAAAACTGTGTATGAACTTTAAAAGACTTTTTATTTCATGAATATTTTAACTGATTTATTGTTTGTTTTTTTAAAGTATGGCAAAATTAAATCTCTCAAGAACTATTCGATCGATTTCTCACAAATTTTGTAATTTCTATTGAAAATTTCATTCTTTAAAATTATATAAGAATTGTATACCGTACAATTCAAAATTTTTTCGACTATTACTAAATGAAATAACAAATATTTACTAACAGTTATATTATACACTGAACTGTTTTTTTATCAAACAAATTTTAGAATCGTGTTCAAAAATTGTTCAGTTCACATAAAAAGTGTGTGAAATGAACCGTTCACATACTTTACCAGATAACCATTAAATTACTAGATAACCGAAATACGTAAAAAGGGGTTCAAAATTTGGACCAATTTACTCACCAAGATGTTGGGATTATTCATTTCCCAGATTGCTGCTACCCCCTATATTTTGAATCAAAAAGAATTTTTCAGAGAAAGTGCGTTTTTGTATGTGATTTCCTAACGTAATTATATTTTGCACTTATTAATTAGCATATTTGAGGTCACCTTTTCGAACCATTAAGACTGAATTATAGAATGTGATGATCGATGATTAGATCAAAAGTTATTCTGGCTGGTCTATTTTTTTTTTTTCGCGCTGTGCATAGAAGTGTTGTTTTCGTCTTTGACCACTATGTATATATATATATATAAGTGATCGCGGTCTCTTTCATCTTTCNATGCAATCAAAATACAAAGATATATATATATCGCTCATAGCCTGCAATAGTTGCACGACTCAAAAAACACGCGGTTTGGACTAAGAACAGGGGAACAGGGGTAAATATGAAAATACGCATTCTTTCAGCAGCAATACTTACACAACTCATAATTCAACTTAAAGGTAATCTTCGTTTAAGCAAACGAAAGCATTTCTTATGCATTTTGCCTAGCAATGAAAACTTATCTCAGAACTTCATTTTTTGAGTTGTGTCGCTATAGCCCATGAGCGATGTATTTTAATTTAAATATATTCCAAATTATGCCAAAGATTTTGAAAAATTTATGACATAAAAATGGTTGAGAATAAAAAAAGTCTTCCTATTTTAGTTCAATTTCTTTGAAAAGATGACGCTACAGGTAGTAAACTCGTAAATCAATGAAGAGCAATGAAAATAAAATTTCCGAAATCTTTCGTTAAAACACATTACGATATTTTGGAGACGTTCTGCATCAGTAGCAGATACTTGGCCCAATAAGAGAACGAAAGTACTGCAGTGAAAATACCGCATCACCGGCTGTGGTCAGTGTGCGGGTGGGTGACCACTTGGATCAGTCTGCGTAGGGACCGAGGGTATGCGGTATTGGTCCTCGTTAAACTGTTCTACCGTAAAGTGCTCGACTTCGCGTGCAGGTCGTCGGGCTACCGAAACGTTGGTGCCATTCCCTCTGCAGAGGATTAAAATTGCGATGGCATGCCTTCAGGTCATCCTCAGCGATGTTTCCCAGACCATCGCCAATAGCTCATTGTGCAGCTCTAGTGAGACGTTAATAAATTACAATTGCAACGATAAGGAATGAAAATTTTAGACATCTAAGCGCAAAGAAAAAATTGCTATTTACTTATAACGTATTCTGACGAAAAATCTTTGAACTAAAACCGAGACCTCAGGGAAAAATATATGCCTTGTTACATGAATTACTGCTACATTAGTTTTTTAACCTTAACTGTATTCCTGTTATAAATATTTGAGAACTGTCAATCTAATTTAGGACACCCTGATTCTTACATTTTCGAAAAAGAGGCTTAGTTTTCTGCCCTAGAAAAATATATTTAAGTACGTATAAAATAATTTTGAACCTCTCAGTTTAACCTCTTGAGAACAAACGTCCAATATTCATGACCGAATTTGGCAGGAATATTTTAAACATTTTCCTGTTTGTAAGCTATTAAAAAACAAAGGTTTACGCAAAAACTAATTGAGTTTACTCTTGTTGTTCGAAATGTTTAATTACATTGAAAAATTATAAGAAAGGTCGACCTTTTGAACAGTTTTTTGACATATCTTACTATTTGAGTCTAGTAGATTTTATTTCATGACTAAAATGTGAAGAAATACACTGTAAAAACATTTTACAAAATACTTCTTTAAGCAATAATCAAAGAAAACTAAAACCTTAGTTTTAATTAATTTCTTTAAAAAAATACTCTTTCGCATTTATTAATTAGCTTTCTTTTAATAGCTAAATATTTCTAAATAAAGATTGTATCTTCTTCCATTATTGAAAGATCAGGTCTCAGAAAGTTTAAACGATGAGATAATAAAAAGAAACCTTATAAAAAGGCGACTTAAAAAATTCCGAAAGAATCACTTTCTATTCCTTAAGCACGAATAAAAATTTTTAGCTTTTTTTAAGGAAATGTATTGTTATTTTTGCGCTTTTTAAATACTTCCTATAATGCAGTTTTGCAAACAATAAAAATACATTTTCTAAGATCAAGTTCAACAACCTTTTATAAAAAGATCATAAAAAAAAAATTCTGAAAATATCACTTCCAACTCAACAAGTATTAATAAATATTTTTAACACTTTTTAGAGATATTTCCTGCAATGCAGTTTTGCAAACAATAGCGATATATTTTGGAAGATCAAATTCAACAACCTCTTAATATTTTATTCTAAAAAACATTGAAAGAAGATGAGCACATTCCAACGGAATAATTCAACTTCTAGTCACGAACTTACTATCCTTAACAGCGATGAAACGTGTTTTATATGAGGATAGGGGAAGAGAAAAATGAAATGGACAACCAGGAATACTTATGCATTGATCCAAAAGTTCTTTTTTTTTTCCTTTTCAGAAACTCATTTTTTTTTCTGCGAGGTGTATCGTTTGAACTTATTTATGGAGTGTCAAAGGGAAAGCACGTTTGTGAAAATAGCCACAAACTATTATGTACAGTTGAAATGTTTTATGATCGATAAAAGAATTTGGTGGATAGAAACGCGTTATGTGGCGAATAAATGGAGAGAATAAAGGGTATTTTATAATGTGCCTACTTGACGAAGAGTATGAATTTAGTTTTCTCAATTTTATTTTGTTAATTCTTTTTCGTTAAATATATTGACGTATTTTTATGTAAAGGAATTTGTGAGTTAGAAAAAGCAAATTATTTAGATTTTTTTACATTCTGATGGAATGTATATCCATTCTATAACGTGTCTTCTAGATGATGAGAATGAATTTAATTTTCTCAATTTTATTTTTTCAATTCTTTTTCGTTAAATATATTGACGTATTTTAATGTAAAGGAATTTGTGAGTTGAGAATGAGAATTATTTAGATTATTTTACATTCTGATGGAATGTATATCCATTCTATAATGTGCCTTCTAGATGATGAGTATGAATTTAGTTTTCTCAATTTTATTTTTTTAATTCTTCTTCGTTAAATATATTGACGTATTTTTATGTAAAGGAATTTGTGAGTTGAGAAAGCAATTTATTTATATTTTTTGGCATTCTGGCGGAATGTATATCCATTCTATAACGTGCTTTCTAGGTGATAAGTGTGAATTTAGTTTTCTCGATTTTATTTTTTTATTTATTTCTTTTTCATTAAATGTAAAATAGTGTACTTTTGTGTAATAGAGTCTGTTAGAAAAAAAGCAAATAAGTTAGATATGTTAATCCTTTTTCAGGGTATCAATTTTTTTAAAGTTTTTGTTTGATTTAAGTGTTTGATTAAGATTAAAATATTTCATTTGATTTCGATTTACTTAGTTTGATTTAATTCATTCATTTCTTCGGTCGCTAATAACAGTTAAATGCAGTTTTATGCGTTTCTGTTATAGTTACATCGACCGGAGGTTTTCGACTGAAAAAATCTTCTACAAGACCTTTCTACCCGAGTGGTCTTGCCGTTTTACCAAAGGTTCTGAAGCAGGAGGGTTGTTGGTTCGAATCCCACCGTAATCCTGTAGCATTGTGAAGCCCTTTTCTAACTTATGCAGTTTGTTCTTACGCATCCCAAAGGCTTATAAGCAATTCCTTGTACGGAGAACGTAAGCCTGCATATAAAGATGTATCAATAAACAAAAACAAAAAAAATATCTTCCATGTAAACTAAATTTTATGAACAGTCAGTTATAATACTTTTAAAATCTAAATTAAAGATTATTTTTAGTTTAAATTAAAGGTATTCTGTCTGATTATTTTTAGAACATGGCTGGAGACAATGAGCATAAAGCTATTCTCAAAAATTATTAAACAGTTAAAATTGCTGTAATTGTAAGTATAAAACAGTTAAAAGTTTGAAAATAGAGTTATTCATGTAATAAAACAAATATGATCTTATCTGACTGCGATAGCAAAAGCTCAAGCACGATTTGATTTGCATAAAAAAGTTTTGT
This sequence comes from Parasteatoda tepidariorum, assembly GCF_043381705.1. NCBI lineage: Eukaryota > Metazoa > Arthropoda > Arachnida > Araneae > Theridiidae > Parasteatoda > Parasteatoda tepidariorum. The sequence continues at coordinate 10,899,219 of NC_092215.1, read as the reverse complement.
TGTGTGCCCAATGAGATTGTAGTGGAGTGTTAATAACAAATAATTGGAGTGTTTGGTGGATGAAAATGTGCTATGAGGCGAAAAAATTGGAGGGAATAAAGTGTAATTTATAATGCACCTATTTGACGAAAAATTTGAGTTTAGTTGTTACTTGTAAGAACGTTAAGTAAATTGCGGGCATCATTTTCCTACTTCTATCTCTTCTAGCGAATGTGGTTGGCAAGACTGCGATATATTGAAAACATCTTATCATTTGTTTAAGGCAGTGATCAAAGGACTTACCATGAAGCAATGACCAATGAGTTATCATAAATTGATAACCAAAGAAGTTATTCTAATTCTTCTCAAGATTAGATGAGCTCATGATGACTCACTCCTTCAGATTTTTTTTCTGATGTTAGAAACATGGCTATCTAGATATCAGGAAAAATTAACGCAATTCGCTATTACCGACTGGGGATTGAGAATGATAACCATGTAAAATTTGACGATTTTTGCTTTATTTTTATAAAGCAAATTTGCAAACTTTCGTTGATAATTTTCCATATTTCATTTTGTACTCTTTATATCTAAAATACTTATTCCTTATCCATAAACTTTTTCTCAAATGAATGTAAAAGCATTAAAAAAATTAATTTTTCTCAAAATTCAAGATTAATGACCATTTAAACTCTTACATTTCTTTTTAAAATTAAATTTCGTGTTTGAGGGTGGACAAATTAAAATGGAATTGTCCAAAAAGAAGATCGTTCGTAATTACTAAATAGAAGGCATTTTTGAGACAAACAAAAATGAACGAAAGGAATAATGGACTACCAGTAGAAGCGAGAAAAGCTTTTTTTTACGATTAAAAGAACATATTCCAAAATATGAAAAAATGAAACAAAGCTAAAATTGTAAAATTTAGAACAATTTTATAACCATTAGAAGTTGCATAGTCCTCCTTTCAAAAGTGATTACTCGAGAAAACGCATGGCTCTTAGGTGTGATAAACTCTGGAAATAAATGGAAAAAGAGGAAAAATCCTCTTCCAAACAGAAGTGGCTAAGATTATGAGTCTGTGGTTCGGCAAAGATTAATGAGAAAGTCTAGGCATTACTGCTTCTATCGCCTAAGTCAAGATCTTTGAAAGACACGTTACTTTGAACGATCGTAGAAAATAATGGTCACTTTATTAACTTTTACTGGAATCAATGAGCAATGAACAAGAGTTAAGTTATGGGAAAGATATTAAAGGCTTTTCTGGGAATGAATTCCGCTTTCAGGCGCATCATTTCCGGAGTCGTAATTATGTAATGATGCATTCTCTATCTGATTTATTTCCTGGCAGTTGCATGAAGGATTGTTGCTTTAAATATTTAACATTTTTATGCGATGCACTATTGCTGCTTACATAATACGTGGAGATGAATTTCAAAACTAAATGTTAACATTTCATATAGCTTACACTAACAACTTAGTTTATTGTATATTAAAGGAATCAATTTATTAAACTTAATTTTTTAAAGCATATTTATTTATTACAGTAGACATTTTGTTCGAAAGTTATATTTAATAATAATTCATTCATTAATAAAAATAACATTATTACTAATTTCTAACTTTTATTAAAATTAAAATTTGAAATTATTTTAGATTGATTCAAAAATGAACTAAATTTATGACATTTTTTAATGAATTTATATTTTATAATAATAAATGACGGTTTATTAACAAAAAATTTCAAAAAATCAATATTTTGCCTTCTTAATATTAAAACAATTTAATGGTTTATTGTTATTATTTGTAATAAAATTTTTATTCGATGTAGGAAAAAGTTTATAGTTTATCCGAACAATTGTTTTGTTGTAGTCGTATTCATAAAAAGAGCTATTAAGAAAATATTATTGATTATTAAGTAAATATTATCAAGAGTTTTTATTAAATGAATATTATTGGTCACAATAATATTTATTAATAATCAACACTGTTGATTGTTGATTAATTAATATTGGCCACAATAATAATATTAATTAATCAACTTTCGTTTATTAATAATAAAACAGTATTATTAATAAGATTTATTATTGTAAATGACAACATATTAAATCAATAAAATAAATAATTTATGGTTTTCCCAAAAATAATGTCGTGCAGGACTATATAGGATTTTTTGTCATGATTAATTGTAATATAATGTTTAAAACTCTTTAAAAATGAAGTAAAAAATCTATGCAGTAAAATTAGTATTAAATTGTAAAGAAAAAAATTTCTAAACTCTGACTAATCACTATTCTTGATAAGAATGATGGGATAAAAATCAATTACAACTCGGTTTTTGTTAATTTAATTCTAAGCTTTTATTTTTGTCAATTAAAAATTGGTTTTCAATCCCTTGTTTCATATTTTCAACCTCAACAATGATTGATCAAAATTTGAAAACTTGTTTTTCCTCACTTAAATATTTAATTGAGATTTCCCTGTTTAATTCCAATTGAATGTAATTCTGAATATCAACAATGATTGATCAGAATTCGTAAACATTTTTTCCCTCATTTAAATATTAGTTTGAAATTCCCCTGTTTAGTATTCTGGATCGCATCAATGATTGACCATAATTTGAAAACGCATGTTTCTCTCACTTAAATATTAATTTGGGAATCCCCGTATCCACAATATCAACAATATATTTTATCAGAGTTTGAATAATGTTTTCATCCTCCCGTAAATATTAATTTGATATCCCCTGTTTTATAATCTCAACTTCAACTATTATTGATCAGAAATGGAAGACGTTTTCTTTCTCTCATTTAAATATGAATTTGAGATCTTCCTTCTTGTTATTCCCAATCTCAACAACTATTTATCAGACTGTAAAAAATTGTTATTATTATTTATTTTGCTTCTTTTTTATCTCAAAATATAAGTTCGAAAACCTTCTGTTCGGTATTTTCGACTTCAATAAAGGTTTACCAGAGTTTAAAAAAAAACAATATTTTCTTACTTAAATATTAATTTGATGTTTCGGATATGTATGCGCAATATACGAGCTACATCCGGCTCTAAAAGTAATTTTCTCACTGCCATAAAGAGAATCAAAAGACAGTTATCAGAAAAGATGTAGTACTGTAAAAAATATAGCAATATTTCCTTTACTTTTTGAAATAAGAGCCAACGGAATTAAAACACATGTCACAGTATAATAAAGATATTTTGTAGTTCAGTATCATAGAAGCTTATCACCTTGGAATAGAGCCATCACGTCAAAGTTTTCTGCACGTCTGCGAGAAAGTGATGTCCAAAAAGGAATTTCTTAAGGTGGAAGTATACGTATACGGAAGTATACGGAGTATACAACTCCGGGAACAAGATTGGTTCTATAGGTTGGATATTCAAACATCCGCATACGGTGAATTCCACAAAAAATTCTGCTTGAGAAGTCCCTCAGAGAGGAGTTTTACCATTTACTTTATACTTTCGAAGTTGTTTCCAGAGGTTTCCTCCTTGTTGTAATTTTACGAAAAATTCCAGTGTACACTTTCCAGCAGACGAGCAAACAGCTATGATGTAATTACTCCTTTTGCAATTTGCAGACTTCCATGATACTGGACAATGAAAACTAATCCTACGGTTTTACAAATGCTACGATTTCGGTGATTGCTATGCTAGAAAGTAGATAAATTATTGCTATATATTTTGCAAAAATATCTTTCAGAGTAATTATATTTATTTTTATGGAAAATAGAAAGCTCACTTTCTGGATAACCCTCGCAATAATAAATTTAAAATTTAGGTCGTTAGTACAGATAAATAATATTTAGGATTAGAAATAATGAAAAAGAAACGTAGCAGTTGTTAAAAACAGAATTTAATTGATATTTTAAATTTTAATGATAAATACCTCATATTGAAATAAATCAAAAGACTTCACCCCACTATAGGTAACAACAAACTGATTAAATTGCCCAAGATAAGAAAATATATAAAACTAATTTTAATTACCATTCAGCTATAAAAAACATTTGCTCAATGTGTAAAAAACCAGGCAACAATAAAATTGGTTTAAAAACAGAAACTTGTTACGATTATTTTATGGCCATCTGTAAGTAAAGAACATTGACTGACTTTTTCTGCCTAGTCTTGATTTAAAATGAGTTTTAAGGTAAGAGGTTTTTTTTCTTATCTGTTTTCTATTTTTTCTAAGGCTAATAAGGGTGACAATAAGCTTTCATTAAAATTTTCTGTCATTAACATGTTCAATAGCCAAGTTGTTAAGAAAACATGATTAAAAAAAGGATCAAATCTGGCGTATTTGGTAAGTATTTTACAAAAAAAAATGTTTTAATGCTTGTAAGTTTCAATTGTGTATCTAAATGCGCAAGAGTTACATTTTTATCTTTGCCATTAAAATGTCACATTTTAGCAAATTGTATCTTAATTTAATGAACAGCAAATATATTTTAAATATTTTCTTATAAATTCATTGATTAAACAATGAAAGCAAACTAACCACCTACAAAAGATACGATTGCTTAGATCCGAATGAAAAAAACGCTAATCAATCAATTGAAAATGGTCCAGTCTATCAAACCAAAAGAGTTCGCGTTGTGTAAAGGTCGTCCTTTTACTTACTTCGAACTCTTACTATAGCTTTTTCTAAGATTGATTGAAGAAAAGCTAATATCCAAATCTAAGCCGTTTATCTGAAAGCTGCCAAACGCAAGCCACCTTTATATATCCTCGCGGTTATGGTTCTTTTTGAACGACTGCACAGAAATGATTTCATTGAAGTATGCACCTTATATTGACTATTTCATTGACTTTTGGCTGCAAAAAGAGACTTGTGAGCTTTTTTATTTTTTAAAGAAAAATGGGGGTATTTCTATAAATTTTATCCTAAACTTTCCTTAACTTTATGTGAAATTTTTAGTTTTAGAATGGTTTACTATGACATATGTAGATTTTTATAATACTGATATACAGTACTCATATTATTTACTTGATTTGCAATAATATTTATTCTATATATCGTTTAACAATAATATTTCCATTATTTGTTTTTCCTTATAGTGAAAATAAGAATTAAAAACAAGCTCTCTAGAATTAAAGTAAGGAGTTAAGAAGTGTTATTGAGGACAGAAATTTTTTTTAAAGAAAATAGAGGTCTTCCCATACATTTTTTTCTAAACATTACGTAACCTTAAGTAAAATTATTAAAAGTAGAATGATTTTATTTTATATTTATCATATTGATGCATAGTAGTCAAAATTTCCATAATTTAATATAATACTCACTCCATTTAAAGTTGAATAATAATAATTTCATCATGTTCATTAGTAATATTTCAATAATATTTCCATCATGTTTATTAATATCATTTCAATATTATACCCATTGTGTTTTTTTCTTACCAATGAAAATATGAATTGAAAATAAATTGAAATTTTGAATATTACGAGCAACAGTTCAATTTAAATGAGCAAAATGTTGTACCTGTTTTTCAATGTAATTACAAACCATGTTGAATATGAAAACTCCATATCTTCAAAATTGAATAATTTTCTTAATATTTTTCGATCTAATGTTCGAATCTTCACGTTCTAGGACATATTTTTAAAGATTTAAAGGGGGGACCTCAAATATGCGAATTAATAAATGCAGACGATATTTTAAGTTGCGAAATCAGGCACAAAAACGTACTTTCTCTAAATAAAAATTTTTTTTCTACGGATTCATATTTTCCCACAAAATATTCAGATAATCACAAAATATAGGGGGTAGCCGCAATCTTGGAAATATGGCCCGTATAGTTTGGTCAAGAGAGCAGTTCAAAGTTTGGACCCCTGCTAATTTTACTTTTTGCGTATTACTATTACATTCCCTGCAAATTGAATGACTTTCTATTAACTTTTTGGTATTTTTTATATCTAAGGTTTTTACGGCATCCTACTACAAACTCGGAGATCTTTTGGTTCGAATCCTGCTGGCAGTCAACGAATATGTTTCTCACGCATTTTTTTATCTACAGCGACTTTAAAACTATGCATTATTTTACTTTAAAATTAGGGGATGTTTCCCAGACCGTCACCAATAGCCCATTGTGCAGCTCTAGTGCGACATAAATGAACTACAACAACAACAACAACTTTAAAATTAGCGTATGGGTCATTCTCTAGAAATGTGAGGTTCGCTGTCTCATGTTAACAGCAACCAAAGAAAGAAATTTTTTCATTGATTTGTAATTTTCTACTTAACAAAATAACATGTATTTTGCATACTACTTACATTTATTCAGGTTTAATATAAATACCAAAATATCATCACCATCCTTAATAGATTTTTCTTCTTCAAGCCCCGCCTACACTGCATAAAATTTCAATACAAGTTATAATTATGAAATTATGTAGAAAAAAATATATGTAATTACCGCATGTATTAAAAATTTAAAACAAAGTTGTTGTTTTTTTATGTTTCACTGCAATTTAAAGATATTTTCGCTCTGTAAACTTGTCCCTAGCAATTTGCATCTTTATCATCCTACAGTTTTCCACAGCCGTTCATAGCCACATGATGCCACTGGTAACTCAAATAGCATTTATTCCTTGTACTGGTCTCTTTAGTTTCAATGATGGAAGAATAATTTCATGCATAATCATACTTCAGTGTAACATTTTGTGAAAAATCTTATTTTTTTAATAATCCTACTTCGTTGTTTTGAATAATAAAGGAAGAATTTTTATTGCTGTCAATACCATCCTTACCAATAAGAACAAAAATTTTTTATTTTTTTATAAGGGTATATTAGATATGTCTTTGTATTAAATATGTAAATCTTTTACAAAAGTAGCAATAATTTGTTTCCTGCTTTGTGAAACAAAGTAAAGTATCATAAATATCTATCTTAAAATTTATAAACATGTAGATAGTAATGACAGACTGAAGATGATGATGACAAAGAGTAGAATAATGCAATGCATCTTATTTCTATTTTTTAATCTAATTTTAAATTCTTTACATTGAATTCTACTTCGATGCTCACATTTTGTCTGTTTTTTTTTAATAATTTTGCATGTTTATATTTTATTTTGTTAAAGGTTTAATAGAAACTCATTGAAAATGTTCTAGAGTTTTTATGAAATTTTTAATAATTATGCATTTGATTTAATTCTGCTTTTTTGAAATTGCTACAGTATATTTTTACAATCTGGGATCATTTTATATTTATTTTAAATGGTTATTGGAAACAAGATTAAGTTTAAGGCTAATTATTGAAAGCTCTGTCGTCATAGGGAATGAAACTCTTTCATGAACAATATGCTAATTTTACATAATAATTCCCGAATATAATATTCCTATAATTCCCTTATATAATATTCTCCCAAATAAATTAATTTGCAACAGTTATTCATGACTGTTAGGACATGTTTAACTATACAACGTTAATATCTTTGCTATTCCGAAAATGGCGTAAAACACTAATATAAAGAAAATCCACATTTTTGTATAAAGAAATTAAAAAAAGCATTTGTGATCTATTTTCTAAATATTTGAACAATTTGTCCAACATTTTGATTTTCATAATTTTTTTCTCTGAAAAATCTATCTAAGTTAATGAGTTTTGAAAGAATTTGGTGTTTTTTCAATAAATTTAAATTTTCTCAGATATTTAACCCCCAAATAATTATTTACATTATTGTAGTGTATATAATTAAACTTTTAGTGCAAGGAACTAAAACTGTGGCTTTTATTTTTATTCTTGATGAAAGCGCTTCAAAAAACACAGTTAATGTAAATAAACTAAATGCTTTACCTGAGAAAGTTCAATGTATACCAAGAGACACAATACCTATTCCACATTGGCTCTGATTTTTCAAAACATTATTTGGTCAATTGATTCATAATTCAAAATTGAAAAAATGAAAACTAATAATACAAATTTCCATTTACAACATTAGTAAATTTAAAAAGAATTACGCATTAATAAAGTTAGCAAGATCAGTGTCAAATTACCAAAGATATTCATATTTATTATCTATTTCCATGTAAGGAAAAAATATACTTTCTTTAAGATCATAAAAATTCTACATTGACTGCAGAAAAGAAAGACTATTACGAAATGAAAAATAAGAAAAAGAAGATGTAGATACGTTAAAAAACTTGCATAAGAATTTCATTTGTAATGGTTATACCTTAGTATCATATTCAATATTTTGCCAAACAAAACCCTTCTGTATTGTTAAGTATCAGCAAATGATACTCGTATATGCAAAAACCATGAACATTAAGTTAAAAAACTTAATGGTGAAAATGTATTACACATTCTGACATTTTTCCTTGATTATATTGCTTTAAGATAATTCATTCAAAACAGGCATCTGTCATTAACAGCCATCCATAGTCATTACCATTCAGAATCATTTGTCCTCAAAATATTTATGATTGGATTTTTTATTATATATTTTTAAATAATTAATTTTGTTAGTATTTTATGAAAAAAGCATTATTTTGTTTATAAGACTTCGAATTTCTAAGAAGAATAAATAATATGTTTTTTTATGCCTAAAAATCTTGATCTTGAAATTTCTTTTTTTTATATATACTAAAAGAAAAAACTTAAAATTATTTATTTAATTTTTCTCTTACGCTATTACTGGCAACTCGTTACAAACTTTTAAACAACTCACAAAAACCGTATTTGCGTAATTTATACATGATTTATAACATATAATTGTAATGACTGCTTTTGCGAAATTTTTGAACTTAAGCTTTATTATCTCTCAATTAAATGTAAATAATTTATGAACCTGTGTAAATGAACAAATATAAAAAATCTTGCTTTTCGAAAAAATGACTACCTGCAGCTCTTGTGAAAGTTGAAAAATGAAACATTTAGAAATAAAAATATCACACATTAAAAGAGAATAACACATATGCTGTTTCAATATTGTATTCAAATTAGACTATTATTTTTTTCCAATCTTTTTTCAGTAATTTTTGCTTAATTTTTCTTACAGTGCAAAAATAAATTTTAAGTCGCCACTACAGCGCAACTTTCTATATTTATTTTATTTTGATATATTAGTTTACATTTTATGATTAAAAATCCGACTGTACGCTAATTAAGTAAAAAGAAATACTTGATATTATTTAACCTAGCTGTTTAACAAAAATGCAATTTCAAATTTTGTGAGTATTGTCTCCTTTATCTTTTACTATTGTCTCCTTTAAGACATATTTCAATTATTTTCTCCTGCCTTAATTATTTAATGTAAGAATTTTAAGTATAATAATTTGAACTATATCTAAATTAAAAAAACATTTATCCTTCTGTAAACTGCAAAAGGAGAAACTGTTTAAAAACTATAATTATAATTTATCAATATTATTTACTTTTAACAGCCATTATTATAAGGATAAGTCGTATCTCAAATCCATCTCTTACAAGGTGAACAATTACACCTGAGACGAAGTAATTCTAGATCCCATTAACAATTAAATTTTTTAAAAAAAAATAGAAATTAATCTGAGTGAAATTCATAAGTACAGTATGCCTTTTCAGGTTTGAGCCTATTTGTACGCTATTTTTTCTGACATATTTTGGAAGATCTTGAAATATTTTATCTGTTTTGAGCAATGAATATGCATGTATTGAGAATTAAATTAAAGACATTTTTTACTGAAATAAAATAACTATCCTTTCTAAAGCAATGTAATATTTTTTTCACAAAATACTTCACTTTTATAAATTCACAGCGCAGTTCTCACTGTAGTTTTTACAAGTAAGCTTTTTTTTTATCGAAAACAGTTAAATACACGCATTATTTAAATTCAAATTACAAAGAATTGCATTAAATAAATAGCTACCGTAGCTATGCCTTGTATATTAAGTATAACTTGAAATATTTCTAGCTTTACTTCATTAATTTGTTAAATTGACAGTTATTTTGAAACTTTAAAATTAAATAGCTTGGTACGAATTTCATTCGAATTTCATATTCGAGGCCTCGAGGATATTAAAGAATTATTCAGATCTGATAAACTACAAGTTGCAAGGCGAGAAATTTATCTGTTTCCTCCAATCTATTACTGCCTCGATAATCCATCTATACAATCAACTACCGAGCACTAAATTTTCTGATGCGACGTTCTATACAGAATTTAATTTACAATTTAAATTAGATTTCTCAATCAGCGACCCCTAGTTGTGAGAGATATAACTAGAAATGAAGATGCATTTTCAATAAACTTCTCCAGGGAAAAGATTAAATAAGAATGCGACAAGTGTTGCACTAAATTTAAATAAATTTCAAATTCTTATCACAAATGAAAGTTTCAGCTCTTACGAATTAATTTGAATAAAGATTTCTTGAGATCAGCTATTAATTAATATCGATGATTTTTTTTAACAATAATGCAATTTTTTAACAGAAAGTACTCAAATAGAAGGCGCAAAAAGCTATTTAAGTGATTGATTTTAAGACGGTTTATTTCGGAAAATAGTCTTTATATGAAGTCTTTTTAAAATATTTAGAATAAAGATTTTTGTTTCTTTTTTCTTTATAGTTGTACTTTTTTAATTATACTGCACCATTGTGAAGTTTGGAATTTTAGTTAGAGAGCATTTGTAATTTGACACACAACATTTGTAATTTTGACGCAAAACAGTTGTAATTTTAAAATATAACGTTTGTAATTTTGACAAACACTATTTGTAACTTTGGCTTTCATAATTTGCAATTTTAATATATAATGTTGTACCATTTATAATTTTAGCATTGTAGTTTTTATAAATATTTTCTGCTATCAAACAAGCGCAATTTTTGTTAGCGTTGAGAGAATATGTTTTCCAGCAGATTCCATACGCTCATCTTATAATGAGTACGTGCTCGTCAAAAAGAACTGATCTAAACATAAAAAAAAATCTTTTATTGATCCTTTTTATGCACGGTGTTAATGGAATAAAAAAAGTAAAGAAAAACAACTTACTATGCCGAACTTGAAATAGCAGGGGGGGGTTACGAAACAGGGACAAGATAGTTAGGAAGTTAATGACCGGGAGAGAAAGGAAACTTTACATATCTCATTCGTGAAAAAAAGTTTTGAAAATATTGCGAAATAGGCAAAAAGAGAAATTACAATTACCGATTTCCTGACAAAGCTATTGAGACCATATATTCTCAATTGCAACCCTTTGTATTATTGAAACTGAAAATTAGTATATCATGCTATGTCATTGCTACGGAAAAGTTTCCTAGCACCCCACCTGGATTGTATATATATATATATATATATATTGCATATTTTACAGGGCGCAAAATAAAAAACGGAACACCCAGAATAACTTTTGATCTAATTATCGGAACTTNTCCACTATATATATATATATATATAAAAGACGAATTTCCTCATTTTAAAGCATTTCAGAAGACTATTTTAGATATACATACATTGGAAATTAAAGAGCCGCATTGTGCATCCCCTATGAAGTCTATAATTATTTCCTCTGGTGGGGTACACGCTATCTAATAAGTGTAATATAATACGTGTATAATACGTTTAATGAAAGTTAATATAAGTAATAATGTTATTTTTTATTCATGAATGAATTATTATTAAATATAAATTTTGAATAAAATATCGGATAAACTCACCGATGAAGGACCACTTAAGCTTCGCTTGCCTTTTAAAAAAATCATAATAATTTCAAAATTCGTAATTTTAGTTAAATAACAGTGTCAATATATTTGTTACTAATTGCAAAGTATGTAAAAAAATTGTAGAGAACTTACATAATATTGTTTTAAAGTTTTGGAAGTTCAAATAACAAGTAGTAAGAAAGACCAAGTGAAGGAAGAGCTCTTACCAGTGAATGAACACAAAATTTCCCAGTAACACATAATTTTGATTATTTTTTAATGCTCTTTATGAATTTATATGCCATACAAATATCTAAAAACAAGGCTATTCTTGAAATTATTACATACAAATACTTGGAAAATGTTTTTTTTTTGTAATCATGAATTGAAAAGTAAAGCGTCAAAATATTAACACATACTGTTCATTCACAGGGAAATCTATGCCCAGTAAAGGAACCAGTAAAGGAACATGCCTGTTCCTTCACTGGTTAGAAGTTGGTTTTTTGCATTTTTAACATACTTTTGATGCATAACATCACTAAAGGTTAAAGAAAATTAAAGTTTTCTTTTCATTTTCGTTAACTTAGAAAAAAAACCAGTAAAGGAACACTTGTTCCTTCACTGGTTTTTCATCATTTGGTAATCCAGTAAATAAACACCCCCTTATCTCAATACTTACTAATGATATGATGCTTAAAATAAATAAAACTTAACTTCAATAACTATAATTTTCTTTTTCACAGTGAGAAAATAAAACTACTACTTACAATTAATTCCATTTTAAACAGATAAATACAAACACTCACCTTATAATTTTATCAAAGAAACAAGAGATAATAAATTCAAAATTTTTTTCCAGAGAACATTATGTGACCAGGTAATCCAATATATTGTTAGATGACTTCCTATTGCTTGGCAGTAAGCTACTGTAATCAATAAATCTAAAGAAAAACTTTCAAAATCTTATTTCTAATCAATATACATGAAATTTTCCTTCACTGGGTAGTGTTCCTTCACTAATTGGCTTACCCTCTACTATAATAAATAAATATGCTTTATAAAATGCAGTTTAATAAATTGATTTCTTTAAGATGCAATATAAACTAAGTTGTTAGTGTAAGCTATATGAAATGTTTACATTTATTTCTGAAATTCATCTCCACGTATTATACAGTTCCTGGCCTTATTATTAGACACGCTATAATATTCTATGCAAAATTATAATTATCAGGTAATACAATACAGCTGTATTATTTTTTCTCGGAAAAAACCGACTTGCATTTGTTTACACTCCTGCATCAATTGGTTAGCATTGTAATGCAATATGTAAAAAATAAATACAGATAGGAAGTATATAATTATATAAAAAATCTCCTGAAAAAAACACCTATTACATGTATGTTTAAATATAAAATAATACACTCTATAACAAAAAAATCGGCGCACCAAGAAGCAGTTGTCCAAGTTGTCGAAAATTGGTGGATAGGAAGACAATGTACACAATAGTAAATGATTAAAATTTCAGAACAATTGAATAATTTATTGCAGAGTTACAGTAACAAGTTCAATAAGGTGTTGACCCACTTCCAGCCTGGATACAAGCTGCCACATGGCGTTAAAGACCGATAAAGCTCCCGGGTGGTCTCTTGCGGTATTTCCTGCCAAATTCGATCCAATTGTCGAACCAGGTCATCAACATTCCGTTCCAGATGCAATCGCCATCCCATCATATCCCAGGCATGCTCGATGGGAGAGAGATCTGGTGATCTGGCAGGCCAAGGAAGAGTTTCACAAGCTTGCAGACAGTTCATAGCAACACGTGCCGTATGTGGTCTGGCATTGTCCTGCTGAAAAACCAGCCCAGGGCGCTGCAAAAGGAACGGTAGCAAAACAGCTCTTAGGATGTCGTCGACGTACCGCTGTGCAGTAAGTGTACTTCTAATGACGACCAAAGGGGTCCGGTTGTCAAAGGAAATGGCACCCCAGGCCATAATACTTTGCTGAGGGGCGGTGTGGCGTGCAATAGTGAAAGCAGGATCCCCCCTCTGCCCTATGCGTCTCCAAACACGTCTTCGATGATCGTCAAGACACAGTTGGAAGCGGGATTCGTCGCTAAAGATATATATATATATATATATATAAATGATTTGCTGAAAAAATATATTTCAGAGACATTTGTTGCATAAATCTTGAANATATATATATATATATATATATATATATATATATATATATATATATATATATATATATATATACCTAACGTCCCCAGTCGGCATTATTCCAGTCATATCTGTGCAAAACATTCATGCATACGAAATTTCAAAGCAATCGGATGATTGCTTCTTGGTGCATTGATTTTCTTTGTTATAGAGTGTACATAGAATAAACTATACTAATTTCCAATTTATATGGTACAATGGGTTGCAATTTAGAAAATATGGTCACAATAGCTTAGTCAAGGTATCGATAATTTTAATTTCGCTTTTTGCTTAGTTCTTTATATCTTAAGAACTTTTAAGCGAATAAAATCTATAAAGCTTCCTAACTCCTGCTGGACAGCGTTGTGGAACTATTGTGGTTAGAGCATCCTACTACGAACCCAGAACTCGGTGTCTGCTGGCAGCCAAGGAACATCTTTCTCAAGCATTTCTCCCTCCATATCCTTTTTAAGACTGATGTAGTTTCAATTTTGAATACACGAGGTCTTTAAATTTTACTATAATTTGTTTCAGAGTTATTTTGACACATTTTTTTCTCAATTAAGAGAAACCTTTTTATTTCAGTGATTGATCTTTCATTTAAGTTCTCAAGTAGGTGTTTTACGTTATTTGCAGCCTTATCGAGATTTCAACTTTTTCAGAATTGTGAATAAAGTTTTAAATATTTCTAACAAGTTATGGAAAAATTATTCATATTTGCACTTTAAGATATTTTGACCATTTTACTTATAATAAATCCTGTCAATGTTTAAGGGTTTTATTCAATTTTCATTGTTCTTATGATTGTATGCTTATAAATGCATAATACATAACAAACTTATAATAATCAATGAAAACAAAATTTGACTATTTTTAAGTTTCGGACATCTATACCAAATTTGATCATCTTACTGATAGCAATATTATAAAATTATATTGATTTCAAGATAAGGCATTTACTTAGTTTAAGTTTGATGTGAAATTATTGATTTTTACTTAACTTTAAAAATCAAAGCGTGTGCAATATTTGACAGTTATTGGAAATCGATAAAATGATTAACAGCTGATTCAATACCAATAACTAGGAAACTCGTTTTGTTTAATAACATGAAAATTCCTTTTTTTGGCAAAAATATTTTTTTCAACTTTTTGAATGATATAATTGACTAATAGAGTTGCGAAAATTAAAAACGAATTATAAATTATATTAATAATATCATTTTTGAAACTCTCTTACAACGTGACACAATTATTACATTCAATACAAAATAAATTCACGAAAATGCTTCATTACTTTTTCTTCCAATTGCCTTTTTAGAAACAGAGTTTTTGTTTGCACTTAAAAAGTGTATTTTTTAAAATCATACATTTGATTGTGTTTTCAAATTATTATTTCAGATGTAAAGAAATGAAATTATATTAGTTTAGAATACTCATTGCATCACAGTTTTTATTTTAGTGTAAATAATATAAAAAAATAAACTTCAATAGCCCAAAACCAGACGGTTTCAGTTTCAGAAAACATACAGAATAGAGGTAGGTTCTTTAGTTACGTCAAACTAGAGATGCACAATGGGCTATTGGCGACGGTATGGTAACCATCCTCGAGGGTGATCCAAGACGTGCCATTGCAATTTTGATCATCTGCAGAGAGGAAGGCTCTGGTAGCCCAACAACCTGTGCTCAAAGTTTAACACTTTTCGGTAGAGCAGTTTAACGAGGACCGATGCCGCTCACACTCGGTCCTTACGCAGGCTGATCAAAGTAGTCACCTACCCGCTTACTGACCACAACCAGTGATTCGATGCTTTACTGGGAACCGTGTCTTTACGATATATAGACTACAGAATAGAGATAATTTACAGGAATAGAGATAATTCATAAATGTTTTCTTTTATCCAAGAATTGAAGACTATTATGATTACAAACACTTCAGCTGATGAAAAAGATTAGCAATTTGCTCGCGTGCTTATTTTAACCTGAGCTAAATTTAATTAATTAAAATATTACACAAATGAAATTTATCAAAAAACACTGGGATGGTTAATGTAGTTAATAGTTAAAAAAGCGATGTTTTATATTATTTATTTATTAAAAAAATTGACTTAATCGTTAACTCTTACAGAGTTAATGCTGTCAAGAGGATTAAATTTATTTTCATTAATCTGATATCATTGCGATTTTAAAAAAATAAGCAAAAAATCCGATACAAGTAACCCTTTAAAAAACCTCATGGGGTATAAACATCTTTAATTACCGTTATTGTATTTTGTTTTGTCATATATCCTAAGAAATACAGTCTAAAATATACATCAAAATAAAATAAAAATATGCTAAATATTAACATTTATCTTTTTTAAAACAATAATTAGAATAATTAAAAACAAGCTCATTAAGTTTAAAGAACACTTTTTTTCTTCAAAAAAATTTCTTTTGGTGCATTTATAAATTTACGTTCTTCTAACCTACACATTTAAAATGATATTTTCTGACATTATTTAGAGCTTAGGCAAAGCGTAGACATGACAAGGTTAATGAGAGAGTATATATGTCACGGCGAATCGGTGATTGTTGACTTTCACCGGTGAATGTCGACAAACACCAAATACGTCGAGGAAAGATCGAATATTTAATTACATTTTTGTACATTCGGACCCTCACCGGTGTATGTCGACAATCACAGATATGCTTTGGTGAATGTCCGAAATATTTATTACATTCGATTTGATATAAATTTATTCGTGGATAGAATTACATTTATTCGGTATTTTAACCCTACACTGATGTTTAAGGTTAAGTGCCATTGCCCGGTATACCCTACACTGATGTTTCTTCTAACCTATCGTCAGTAAGTAAACTGCTGTTTGTAGAAAATGCAACACCATGAAGGAATCATCAGAATCAAATGAAATATTATTTTAATAATGGATNATCTGTTTGACTCCATGCCACGTCGTATAGCAGCACTTATTGCAGCGCGTGGTGGCTGCACCAAATACTGATTTCGGACGCTTAATTTGTTTCTTTTGTTTTGAAAATTTCATCATTTATTTGTATCAGTACAAGTCGTTTCTGCATTAAATTTCATTTGATTCTGATGATTCTTTCATGGTGTTGCATTTTCTACAAACAGCAGTTTATTAAAATATAGAATAAATATAAATATATCAAATAAATATAATAATATTAACGAATAAATCAATATAAAATTGGATATTACAAATATTTCGGACATTCACCAAAGCGAATCGATTGTTGACATTCACCGGTAAGAGTCAGAAATAAGGGTATTTAGCAAATATTTCGGACATACCCCAAGTGACTACGTGAATGTCGACATTCTCCAGATTTCGGAGTTTCGCCGTAACATATATATCAGAGATAAAAATAAAATTTTTGATGTCTTCCACGTACATATATCGATAAAAAGAAATCATTGGAAAAATGATTATAAAAAAAATTATATGTATAGCACAGTTATGTAAAAAAAAATATTTTTAAGCCTTGCTAAAGCATATAAATTCTAAAAATTACAAATATACAAAATTACCTGGGATATTTTATTAAAATAGTTTAACTATAACATAATCAATATTTAAAAATAATTTCTTTCTTTTTTATAAACTTAACTCTTTTATTTTTAAAAAAAGTACAATTTCCAAGATTATGTTAGTTTCTCCAGTTAAATGGAGAAATCTGTTGCATTTACACTATTTACCGACCAATACTCAAAGGAAATTTATTTAAAAATGCTCAGTTCTTTCGTGATAAACTATGTTTTCTAGAAAAAAATATTCGGATTTCCATTTCTTTTCTGAGTGAAATTGTATTTTTTCATGAGAGAAATATAAATCAAATAATGTATTTGCTGCCATTTGACTGAAATGGCTATTTTTCTTTTACAGTTCTTTTTCTTTCCACTTCTTATTTATTTTACAATCTGAAGCAGTAAAATCTAAACTTTCTCTAATAAAGAGAAAATTCCACTTATTTTGAATTTTACAAAACTTTACATGCAAATAGAGTAAGAAAAATCAGTTTTTCTTCTCGAAGCAAAACTTTAAGAAAAGTTGAATATTTTCTTTCAGTATTAAAAACGTTGCAACGTGCTATAATATAAATATAATAATTATAGAATTTGGTATCTATGGTAAGAAAAAACATATTTTTTCCCGAAATTTTTTGACGCATGCCTTAAAGAGTTTCCTTTTATCGTCAGTTGTTTTTTATAATTGTTTGAAAAAACAGAGTTTCAATAACTGCGATTTTCAGTTCAATTTTCTTCAATTCGAATACTCAATGAAATTTTTCCAGACATTGTAAAAGCTATAGTGTTATATTTCACTGAATTTGTATTTATTCATCTTTACTATATGTGCCCCTAAACAATATGTAGTTTTGATTTACAAGTTAATTTTATTTTACGAATTAATATGGTGTAAACTAATTGCTCTTACTTTATATTGTATAGTACAATTAGCTTTACTAACTCATATGTTTATCACATTTTATGGTTATTATAAAAATTGTCGCATTACTAAAGACCGAAAATTGCGGCAGCTATTTTTATCTATGGAAGGAACTCCCCTCGTCACAAAGCCGCCTGCAGCTATGGAAAAAAGAAATAGCTCTTTTCGAAGAACAGAGATTCTCTCTCATCCTTTTCTCTCGGCGACCCAAACCAAAACATATCCCAAATATTGACCAAACAGCTCTATTTGGAATAGTTTAACCTCACAGCCATAGTCACCGTCACTGCTGCAGACAAATGGAGAGGGAAGCTCTTCCCATAGACACATCAATAGCAGTGTAAAGGGCCATTCCTTAAGTTTCCATTTTGCACTTTTGATGTAAAATAGTTGCGACTGTTTTTAGTACTAAAATACATTATAATTTTTGTAGTATATATATATATATATA
>NC_092215.1:10845116-10880462 GCF_043381705.1 Parasteatoda tepidariorum | reverse complement strand
TATGCATATATATATATATATATATATATATCAATAGCCCCTGAAAGTATCCCTTGAAAGTACTAAGTAGTCCTTTACTACGTTTTAAAGCGCCAAAAAGTACAGTACACAAACCTCAATTACTTTTTATCTAATAATTAGATTTCCATTCAATCTTAATAGTTCAAGGACCTGATCTTAAATGCGGTAATTAATTAGAGCAGGCGCGCCGGGATAGCCTGGTTGATAGGGCACTGGGCCCATGTCCAAGAGGCCGTGGATTCGTTCCCTGCCGGCCAAAGACTCCCCGTGTAGTAAATGGTGAATGATGCATGTTAAATCTGTCGAGCCCAAAGTCCTCCATGTTCCCATAACAAATCAATACCTCTGGGATGCTAAATTGGAGATTGATCGTTCTCTGATTCAGGTCAAAATTAAGATTTATGGATGAATGAATGGATGTATGAGTTAGTCCACCCTATAAACGGGCGTGACGTATGGGTGTGGCAAAAGTTGAATTTTTGGCCATAAATGGCGCCACTGGAAAACAAGAACAATCGCACCCCCTCTGCCAACAATGGCATACTTCAACGATAATTAAAGCAGACAATATTTTGAGTTAAAAAAATCAGACACTAAAAACGTACTTTCTCTGAATCTTCTTCTTCATTCTTAAATATGGAGAAAAATTGGGTCCGAGCTAAAGAGAAGTCGGGAGTTTTGATCCGTTTAAGATAATTTTACTTCTTGTGTATTTTAGTTACTGACGAGTTTCTTTCAGCGAATATAAAATATTTTTGCACATAATCGTAAAATTCGTTTATCCAAGGGTAATTGTACAATTATAGAAACTATTTATAGTTATTTAGTGTTATTTTAGTTTTCCATTATTTTATTTAAAGATAGTTAATAAAATGGGAATTCAGACTCATACAAATTTTTACATCATTTAAAAGTAAGTCATATTTAATTGCAAAATGTGAAATAAATTAGTCAAATTACAAAATGTGAAACAAATCACATTTCAAATTACAACTCTAAAATTGATAAATCAAATATAGATTTCAAATATTATTATTCCCACTAAATCTATCTGATTCAGTACTTAGTAATATTTTTCAATAATATATGTTTAAAAAAAAAGACGAAAAGTATGGTTTTGGAAAAATGAAGTATTCATTAAGAATATTTAATTGATGAAAAAATTATAAATAAATGTATGACGGAAAACATACTTTACTGATCAGTTTCAACGAAGGAAAAAATATTTATTTGCTGAAAGATGCCAAATATGAGATAGAGGCTGATTGGTAGGGCACTGGGCCCATGTCCAAGAGTTCGTGGGTTCGATCCCAGCCCGCCGAAGATGGCAGTAAATACTGACAGATGCACATTACATCTGTCGAGTCGCAAATTCCTCCATATTCCCATAACAAATTAATAACTCTGGGGGTACTGATACAGCAGTTTCCTTGTCTTCTTGATTGGTTCAAAATTACAAGGCTATGGAGTTGAACATTAGTAGTCGTAAACGCGAAATTGGGTCAGCTGTTCAGCGACGGATGTAAAATATTAAATAAAATATGTGACACTACAGCCATGGTGGCTCAGGGGATAGAGAGGTCTGCTCCAACTGAGGTAACCGAGTTCGAGTCCCAGCAATGGCTGGATAATACGAAATCCGCACCCGTATCGCACCGACCACAGTGCTGACGTCAAGTCTCATCAGTGATAGACGGATCATGGGTTAGAGTCCCCTTGCAGTCAGGCTAACAGCATGAGGTTTTCGTGGTTTTCCTCTCCTTGTTACGCAAACGTGAGTTAGTTCCATCAAAAAGTCCTCCACTAAGGCAAATTCCTCCCAACACTTGATTCTAGATTGCTTTCTAGATTGGGTTCAAAATTGCAAGGCTACGGAGTTGACCATTGGTAGTTTTAAACTCAAAATTGAGTGGTCTGTTTAACGTCGGTTATAAAATAAAATGTGCGACACTCCAATTGTATCCAAAGGAAGTGGTGAACTTAACGAAACGCAATAAGCACGTCTGAAGGCTGCGTACAGACGACAGCCACCTTCGATTGGCTACAGTGCGACAATGAATATTTTTTTAAAATTATTTTTGTTGAGTTCTTAAGTTTATTCTTTTTTGTCATATGTAAGTGATAACATTGTTGCGTTTTATGCATTAATTTTTGTCTTAAAATTGTCTATAATTATAAACGATACAATATTGTATTAATTAAAGCTTGCGCATTTAATAAAAATTTTTACTATCTTGGAACTAAGCCATAGAAGGATGCCGTTTCTGGATTTAGCAAATGTTTTAGTGCTTTATTTCACTATATAGTAACACTAAACTATGTGTTAACACTAAAGATTCATACCTTAGCAATAAGAATTTAGTCTAATAGTAGCAATGTTCTGTTTTGTTTTGATAGTCTTCACTCTCGGGGTAAGGCAGGTACTACTCTGTGTTATCACTTCCCCCCTGAATGTCTATGCTGGGGCCACGAAAACTGCAGTGTAGCGGAGGAAGAAGAGAACTACATCCATGGCTAAATAAAAGGTTTCACGAGCCCCAAGACAAAATTCATTGCGGGCCCCTTCCTCAAAATGAAAAAGCCTCGTTTTCATTTTTTGTAGAATTTTAAAAGACACTTTATATTAAATTGTAGTTTTTATCAAGGTATAACGAGTCTATCTATGATCTTTCCTATTTTCTTAATCAAAAAACCTATTTTCATTATCAAAAAAATTATTAATAAACTATAAGACTAAACCCTCCCCCCTTAGGTGGGTACTTTATTCATGTTGCACTATAGCTACACCATGATCTATTTTTTTATACCCGTTGTTGAGCAGCCGACCCAATTTTGGGTTTACGACTACTAACGTTCAACTCCGTAGCCCTGTAATCTTGAGCCTATCCAGAAGACAAGGAAGCTCCTGAATCAGTACCCCCAGAGGTATGATTTGTTATGATCTATTTGCAACGATCTGGGAAACATCCCTGAAGATGATCTGAAAGATGCCACTTCAATTTTGATCCTTTGTAGAGGGGATGGCTGTCCTGCTTTGATAGCCCGACGACCTGGGTTTGATCCCCCCTCTTAACTATATATATATATATATATATATATATGTATNATGGTGGAAAAATCAGGCAATTTGACTTTTTCTCGAAAATAATCATCTATTAAAAGGTAGTAAAGGTAGTGTGTTTCCAGATATGATATATTGTACACTACTAAACAATTAATGTCTTGATTAAATCTAACAGTTTACCTTCAACAGATCTTCGAATCTTGGCTACGCGTCCCTTCCCTACAAGCCAATATAATAATAAAGAAAATCATAATAATCATAATTTTGAAGAGGGTCTCATATTAGGTACTTCATAATTTTAACAAAATATTTCCTAATACTTTTATATACCCTATGTATACTTTATAAAAGAAGACAAACTGTTAGAATTTAATAAAACATTTACTTCTAAAAGCAAAAATATAAAATATTTCTAGTAACGATGCTGAAATTATTATTTTAATAACAAAACAATTATAACAAATTGCAACGCAAAACACAGCATTCCTTTAAATAATGTTCGCTTTAAAAGCTAAAACTGTTAAAAACAAAGATTAAACATGTGACCTTTTTCTAAAAATTAATTTTAAAAAGCCTTATGTTTCAAATTTGAAAGGAAACAGGTATATTTTTTATATTAATGATTTGCAAATGTGCGCAAAATTAAATATTGAAAAATAAGTTCAAAGCAATAAATTTTTCTGTTAAAAATAATATTAAACAAACTAAGTTCTATATTTGAAAGAAAACAAGTATATTATTTTATATTTATTGCCTTTAAAATTTTATCTATGCATAATAAAATATTGAAAAAAAAGTCCAAAGCTATTATCTTTTCTGTTAACAATATTTTTAAGAAATCTAAGGATCCAGATTTAAATGGAAACAAGTATATTTCTTTTATATTTAATGATTTGTAATATTTAATGTATGCGTAATAAACTACAAAAAATTAAGACCATAAATAGAAACTTTTCGATTAAAAGTAATTTTTAAAAAATCTAAAGATTCTTATTTCTAAGGTATTCCAGACATTGAAGTTACATTTAATGATTTGTAATATTTTGTTTTAAAATAAATCTTAAGCTAGAAATGAATGAATTCCCAATTCACACCAACTTTTCTACATTTATTTGAATATGTTTATCTTTGATGTTGTCCTTTAGAAAACAGCCACCAGAATGAAAGCAAATACTCGCCGCAGAGAGAATTAATCTAGTACAGGGTTCTGGAGTAGACTCAGTTTTGTCCTGTACAAATATTTGTTCTGTGATCTCTTCTCATACTCTCTGTATAAGGTAAACAGTGAAGAGAGACTGAACTTCGTATAAACATGTTAATGTATTCAAATTGTAGTCATAACTGATATTTCTTTTATTAAAAGAAACTTAATAAACTTCTTAACAGTTTGTAATAAAATAGAAAAAAAGGTATTTTGTCGTAAATGTTCTTCAAATATTTTGAGTAATATTCAAGGAAAGATAAAAGTCATTAGAAATATGTTACCTTTTAACGCAGTTGGCAAGTATAAGAAATGCAAACGCTCAGTGCTTAGAAAAAAGAGTGAAGAGTTCCAACTATTCAAGTGCCTTGAAAAATTGGATCCATTGATTGGATTGACACCTAATGATTTGACTTTCGCATTCTATGATTCAATCCTAATAGTTCAATGAACTTAAACCTAAATATGCTAATTTCTTAGTGCAGCAGTATGGAAAGTTCCAAAATCTGACCCAAAACGTACTATTTCGGAAAAAACATACACTTTTTATTTATTTTTCTAATGAACCTCAAAATGAGGGAGTAGTTGAGATCTGGAAAAATAGAGTCCTGGTAAATTCGATTAAAAACTTTATTGGCTTCAATAAATTATGGTAATAAAACTCGACATGTTTCAAACTCTCAAAATTTGGCACTAATTCAAATTCTTATTAATATTTTGGCTCTTTTTCAAATTATTTATTCAAGCAAATATGTTTTGAAACATTAAACGTAAACGTGTTAAAGCAGAAAAGGTGAAATAACGCTAAAAAAACATAAAAACCGCAGTAGAAAAATAATTAAAGATAAAAAAACCACAGTTACCGAGAGTGACAAATCGGGTCATGGAAATCAAATGAATTTCCATGTGCTAAGGAACTCAAATTACTTGATCAATAGTCAATTTACAAATTTATTATTTTTCCCACTCATAAACTGAATTCAATTAGAACATTTATTTTTGCTATTAGTTCACCATTTCACTGTGAAATTTGTGGAGTGATATCTCTTCAAATTTGATGTTGAAGCATCCAAAAAAGTTATGTGAAGAAACACTTTTTTTTTCAAGATAGCACAAAATCGAGTTTTCAGACACAATTTGAATGGTGTCTTAAAACTTGATACCCCAAAAATGCGATCATTCACTTCACACCATATTTATATATTTTCACTTCCAAAAAAAACTCTAATGTTGGCACATTTTGCTTCATTATTAATTTCTTATCATCAGTAATAAGTTGGCAAGTGCGTGTCTTCTGTCAGCTGTCCTTAATAATGCTTTCCTTTCTGAAAAAATCGAGTCCACCCTTAAAATACATGCATGCATGATTTTAGTTACTTCATAAAGATAATTATATTTTAATTTTCAAGTGTGTTATATTTAATTCTTATGTGTATCATAACTTACTGTAATTATAAATTTTATTGTTTCTAAATAACAAACATGATGGTTGGTGCTAGCTACTTTGCATCGAGTATGCAAAAGAATATTCCAGGTATTTCACAGCACCAGAAACTATGAACTCCAAACACAGGCAACAGTGGTGAGTGTCAATCCTGCCTACGCAGCACAGCAGCGCGCCGCTTCTACAGCTGGTGTGATGAACTGGCATGCCATCAGATGCGACACATGATCATCACTGATATTAATCCATTAATCCATGACAGCGAGATACCTTCATACATTTTTCAACCACGTGTGTTGCCACTCATGGAAGATTTCCCAGAAGCCACTTTTCAAAAATGCAATTATCAGCCAAAAACATCAAGGGTGTCACAGGAACAAAGCATGCAGTTCTTTTGCTATTCTGAATAAATTTTGGGCATGCAGGATTATATTAAATTAATCAAAATTAAGAATATTTAACTCAAATGTTAATTCAGTACTTTTTTAAGGATCAGAAACTTAGTACACTCTGAAAACAAATACAAAGAAGTTACACGTTTTTATTAACA
Source organism: Parasteatoda tepidariorum (assembly GCF_043381705.1). Lineage (NCBI taxonomy): Eukaryota > Metazoa > Arthropoda > Arachnida > Araneae > Theridiidae > Parasteatoda > Parasteatoda tepidariorum. The sequence continues at coordinate 10,874,182 of NC_092215.1, read as the reverse complement.
AATGTATCAGAAGAATTCTCAATTTGAAATGGTTTCACGCACTATCTAATCGTACTTATTCAAAATCAGAATCAAAAGCCAATCGAAATTAAAAAGCTGAAATGGCGATAGTTTGGACAAGCCATCAGAAAATTGAAAAAAAATCGTAGTAAAACAGTTGATTGACTAGATATCTCCAGGTAAACGAAAGAGGAATGACTAAAATGACATAACGCAGAACTGTTATGAATGAAATAAAGACAATAAACAAAACATGGTGAGTGATAAAGTGCCTGGCCACCAACAGTGTGTGATGGTCACTAAGCTTCCTTAAGAGTGATTTTCGATTTGATGATTTTTATTTTCTCAGTTTTTCAAACATTTCATGATATAGTTCTTTTTGACAGTATAATACCTTTCAAAAAAGATGGGGAAAAAGGGGATTAGGAGAAAAACCACTAGCTAATTTTTAGAGTTACTATGGATGTTTGCTCAAAACTATGAAGCTATAAAAATATGCTACTTGAGGTCAATAATTTTAAAGTATGCATTTGTCAGCTTTTAGATTTTTCGAATATAATTTTATTTCGATTTAAAATAATGAAAACCGATTTAGATGATACTAAAAAAATATTCTGACGTAAATTACACGAATGCAAAGATATTTAATAATAATCTAAAAGTGGATAATAGTGTAATATTAGATCAACATTCAAAAACTGCTGAATGCAATTCTGGTATTTTTTTTTTAAATAAAAATTTTAAAAAAAAAATTTTTAAATCTAAATAACAGCACGCTTTATAATCGAATTCAGATTGAGTGTCGGCCTTGAATTTTATACATGTATGGAAAGATGCAGTTAAATAAGGTTCACCATCAGTTGATGAGCGCAAATTAAATGAGTATTATGAAAAGTATATTCTGAGTTTTCCTTTTCATTCTCCACCCTTTTTTCAGTTGAATTAGATTGAGAGAAGAAAAGCCTCTCAAGAAGCAAAATAATTTCTTAAATTACTTGATTTTAATTAATAAGGATACATCTTTCAAACTAAACAAAATACAGTTTCAATTAATAAATGCCTCAAAATAAAAAAAAATATTCCTCATTATTCAATAATCATTTATACAAGAAAGAAAATAAAAGAAAAACAAGGACACTTCTTCTAATATTAAATTAATTGTTGTGGTGAACAAATTATATTTTAATGCACTCGGGATATTTCATTTGCAAAATTTATTGGGTTAATGTAACAGATTTTTCTGTGATATTCGAAAATTTGCATTTTCATTTACTTTACTACTATTATTAAAAGCCTTTCAAATGTTCGAATAGAATTATCAATATAAAAAGAGGAAGCAAACATAAGAGAAAAAGAAGGAGAATTTAATTATAATGCATTTTTACATGATGAACAAGACAATCTTCTAAGTCCAAAGACCATATCCTACCCTATTTTTTAATTAAAATGGAATAATTATTATTATTTTTCTCTTCATTCCTTCTTTTGTCAGAGAAATGGCAATTTAAAGATAAATGTCAACGAATTATTAAATTGTGTTTTAATCTTACAAGTTGTGTTGTTTGATTATTAAGTATTGTCTTTTTGGGTTGCTTTTTTTAAGAAAAAATACGCTTCATTTGCGGGAACTTTTATACTCATTAATTAAAATACGACGAAAAGTTTTTAAATAATGAAGTTCTTGAAATCTTAACTAGTCCCGTTGACATTTGTAATTTTGGATTAAATTCTCGCTCGGCGACAAGAAAAAACTCCTCATTCTTTAATCATAATCAGTTTTTTTTTTCTTTTTTTTTGGTACTTGGAGAAAAACTAATACCATTTTCAAAGAGAAGAAAAAAGAATGAGGAGAAAAATTGTGTAAAGCTGAAGAGACCATAATAATGAGGATCATTATGAGGACATTGAAAAAAGTAAAATAAGTCAGCTAGTCTGATTTTATAAGTTATGTTTTTACGTGTGAGACAATTCACAGAAAAGAGAAACTAACTGAAAAGAAAGGACAAAGAAGTATGAAATACAAAAAATAATGCGATATAAAATAAAAAAATGGGCAAAACTAATAATTTAGCTAGAAGATTCGATAAATTTTTTGTTGTTTTAGAAATTACTTTTAGCGTCTTTCAAGTTCTTTTTTCCCCGCTTAGGTTGTATCTCTTTTTTTTTCTAAATTCTTTGATGCGACCGTCGAATCGAACTTTCCTGAGCTCTAACGATTCGTTCTTCACTACTTTTTTACTTAGTATGTGTCTTCTTGTTTTGTTTTTTGTTCTGGCGATGCAAGATTCATCTCTAGGATCGATTTTTTTCTCCTTTTTATATCCGTCTATCTGTTCAAGGTTTACTTAAAGGAAAAAGAAATGCCACACTTGAAGAAATTTCGCTCCCGCTTGATGCTCTAGTTCGATTGCTCTAGCCTTATTTTGCTCCTTTTTTTCAACAATATCTTCCTCTTTTCACTTTTTCTGCTCTGTCACCTTTAAAGTTGCTTGAATAGTGTCGCAAATATGATTGCATGAAAACAAACTGGAAAAAAAAGTAGTTCGAGTAATTTCGTAAAATAATAAGCATGGAGGGAAAGATATTCAACATTTCCAAAATACTAAAGGCGACAAAATATGTAAGTTTTATGGCAAGATAGAACGTTGGCTATTGCAGAAAAATTTTATGGAATATAATATTTTCAATTTTAAGATAGTGTAAAGCAGTACAGTTGAAAAAAATTAATCTAGTAAATATAGTGTAGTAATGTATATTAAAAAATTAAATATAATTTTTTGTTACATAAATAACTGAAAAAAATTACTTAAACATTAAAATATGCAAATGGAATGAATATTAAGCTACTAACAGATTTTGCTTTTTCGCTAAATATTTTATATGTTGTACTTCTTTTGCTTTTATTTGTTGTGCTTACTTTGCTTTTATCAATGTTTTCCCTATTTTGCTAAAAAAAATAGTTCCATGAAATAATTTCTACGAAATTTAAAAGCACAATTGCCGGCTTAAAATTTTTTTGACAAATGCTTCAGCAAACTTTTGCGAATCGTTATGTATTCAATTATGCCATGGCGATACCTGTATATACCCATCAAAGAGATTTCAGAGATATTTTTATATTGTGTTTAATAAAAATTATATTTCGGAATCCATAGTAAAAAAATTCACATTCATTGTGAAGGACTGAGGTTTGATCCTCAACAACAGCTTGAATTCTACACCCAGCTTCAAATTGATGGGTACGCGCTTGTCTAGGGCAGATTGCGTGCAATGCTTACCACATAGCCCTAATCATACAGCTAATCATCAAAATTAAAAAGACTTAATTTTCATGTTTTCCCTTGATCACAACGAATCCTTCAGGGAAAGTTCTTAATAAGAGGGGAAAATACTCCTTCCACTTGATGTTAGAATAACCATTATGCTTGGCACTAAAGAATATTTTCAAGGAACTACAATGAAGCAAAATAAAATTATGTTCAATGCGTAATCCCAATAAAAGCACTTAATAATGTTGAAGCTTTAAGGAATTAGTAGTAAGCCTTTATGATTCCGATTTCAGCCATAATATTTTTCAAACTTTATATCACCAAAGAATTGTAAATAGTCCACTACCAATATTTTTTTTATTTTCCATTTTTCTTGTTGAGGCATGCTTGTTAAGGCAGAGGGGTGCGATTGTTCTTGTTTTCCAGTGGCGCCATCTATGGGCAGGAATTCGACTTCTGCCGCACCCAAAGGTGCCCTTTAATAGGGCGAACCCATTCATGCATTCATTCATTCATCCGCAGATCGTAATTTTGACCTGAATCAGAGAGCGATCAATCTCCAATTCAGTACCCCCAGAGATATTGATTTGCTATGGGAACATGGAAGACTTTGCGACTCGACAGATTTAACGTGCATCAGCCACCATCTTACTACACGGGGAGTCTTCGACCACCGGGGTTTAAACCCATGAACTCTTGGACATGGGCTAGCTCCCTACCGACCAGGCTATATCCCAGGCTCCATTTTTCTGTGATCGTTTTTTTTAAAAATCATTGACTAATATCTTTCAAATAATTAATGTTAAAGTAAATGACTCTGTTACTCAAGCTAGTAACTGATTTGTAAACTGGCTGTTTTTTTCTTCCATAGTCATCAACGGAAGCTTCAGTGAGTTTGAAAGATAATCGACTGCGTCTATGCGACAAATCTGGCATTTTAAAAATACTACTTAAGATATCAAACAGGAGCGTAATAAGAATGCAGAAATCCAATTTAACTGAACGTAGCACAAAAGTTTCACTATCAAGACACTATAAACCCTTGAAAATACCAAAATGTGAAGACAGAAAAGACAGTTTATTGTGAAAAAATAATAACTCACGAATGATTGACAACAATGCAAATAATGAAAGAGATCAATATAAATTCAGGACACAGAGAAAACTACTGCCAAAATATACATACCTGATTTGCAACGAGTTCATTAATTACATATTCACAAAATGATGTAAGTCTCGTAACCTGAAGAGGATACTTAAAGGACTTCATACGACCGAAAATTAATTATGTTTAGCAATAATAATATGTAATTCATGTCTGTAATTCAATATGTTCAGTGGAGTAATATACCATTCCAAAAACTGTCCGAAGTATACAGAGAGCTGCGAGATAACCAACCAATGGAGAAAAAATAACCATCAGGCGAACTGCAAGGGATAATTAGACTAGAATTAACTTAGTGTGGAAGGCTAAACCATATTATATGTAGCTAGTGAAATGAAATATTAGCTCAAATTACCGAAATATTAGCTCATATTACCTCTCACTGATGAACAGCAACTGCAGAATAGCCCTATATACAATTACTACAACATCCTCACGAGCGCATCGTTGAACAGCGCTATACAATTTACATGGGATTATATACCTTAATTCCATGTCAACTCAAGGTAAATTGATCATATTTATCGTTTACATTGAAAATTTGAATCCGGTTAAATCCCTTGTGTTTTATTGCTATAATAAGGCATAATTGACCTAACAGATGTTTAAGAGGATTGAAACTTAAGTGAAAACTTAGAAAGGACTCAAAACTTTAAATATGGATATAATTAAAAATCAACCAATATCAATTTATGTTTATAATTATATTATAATCAATCGTTATTTATAAACAATTTATATTTATAATTAATATTTATGTATTGATTGTGAATTCATTTCTTCTATATATTTTATATTTTTTCTAAACAAAACTTCGGGATGCGAATAATACGCTTGCTTTGTTAAACAGATATTCACAAAAACGCTCTAACATGAATGCATGCAGAATATTATCGTGAAGAAATCATGTATTGCATTTATGTTTCTTTTGATTCATTTTTATGTTATTTTTCTATTTCAATTTAATTATAATTCTCTATTTTTCTTCTAAATGTATTTGAAGAAAAATTTTGGGCTTATTAACGCCCAAGCCCTACCCTAAGTTTGATTTCTGTTTTGCTATTTTGTTTTTATGCTACACCCTCAAACTGATTTCATTTTACTTTTCTTTTTCAATTTAATCAAAATTCTCTACTTTTATTTTTGAAATAATTGAAGAAAAATTTCGGGCTTATTCTAGTTTAGCGCTATCCTAAGTTCGTTTTAGTTATATTGCTTTTATGTTACATCTTCAATAAAAAATTTTAACAGCCCTACCCTAAGTTTGATTTTGGTTTCACTATGTTGTTTTTATGCTAAATCCTCAAACTGATTTCATTTTACTTTTCTTTTTCAATTTAATCAAAATTCTCTACTTTTAATATAAAGGAAATATTTAGGGCAATAATAGAGGAAAAATTTAGGGCTTATTCGGGTTTAGCGCTATCCTAAGTCTGATTTTGTTTTTATGTTACATCTTCAAAGAATTTTTAACAAATTTTTGTTTAATAATATTATTAGATTACACTTAGAAGGAGTCAATAATGATAATATTCTTTTTAATTTAACACAAATCTTTAATTTGAAATAAATTATAAATAGAATTTATATATTTTATTTGTATCTCCCTTGTAGTTCTATCAAGCGTAATAAAGAGTACGTGACTTGTTATTTTTCGAATTTTGTTGCAAAATGTGATCGGTATGTTTTGAAAGTTTTATGAGGAAAAGATGGGCAAAACCAGGGTAGTGGAATAAACCACAAATAGACTACATTACTTCTTCAATTTATCAGAAACCATATAAAGTTACTTACAGACAGTTGCTATGTAATCTAGAGAGGAATGAAACACATTTTAGGCTATTTGTTTGTCTTTGCCTACTCTTGGAAAATTAGATTGGAAAAGTTTCGATTTTTAGTCCACTGATATCGCTCAATATTTTCTCACTGCTTGAATAGTTTATATAAGTTCAACGTCTAATGCTGCCTCTTTTAACTATTATTTTAAATTATTAAAAACAGGTTTTGCATTTTGTAGAAAATATGCTAAGGTTTCTGTATAAAATGACGCTGTTGGATAACTTTTTTAGTGGAACATGACTGGATAGTACAAAAGGTTAAGCTAGACGCCAAAATCTTTGGTAAGTTGAATACAAAACCTCAACTGTAAAATATGAAAGCTTAAAGTAAATAAGAACATGATGAAGTTTTTAGTTGTGAATTTTGTTTTTAACGCTTTTCAATTATCTCAATTTACTGAAGGTCTCAAGATATTTAATCTTCGCATCTCAAGATATCTAATTTCGAAAAGTTTTAGTTATAATTTAATCACATGAATAAATATTTCAATTGGAATTTCTTTTGTGATTTCAACATATACCTAGTTATATCTAGCCAGTTTGGATAAAACAGGCTGCTTCTAAAAACAAATGATTTACGCTCCCAAATATATTTTTTTCTCATTAAATATTATTTATTCCTGAAACTAGTTGGCATATTTATATTTAAAATAAAAGCAATTTTATTAACGTATCAGCTTAGAAAAAGAAATGAGAGCCGAGTGAGAAATTTCATAGCAAGTATTTTAAAATTTAAATAAAAAGAAGTTCGTGAAATCCATGAACTTGTAAATGTTGAAGAAATTGCTTTTCAAAATGCAAACATATTATTGAAGGATAACTTCACCGCTTTGTAATCCATCTCACTGTAATTTATTTGCATTTTGATATTTTGAAGCATTTGGAATTTCCTAGTTTCTTCTAGTTTTACCTGAACTCATTTTTTCTTGAAATTTTGAATTAGTAATGAAGGTAAAAGAGAATTTTTCATGAAGCCTTTCCCTTCGCGATATAGCGACCTGTTAAAGAACTGGTTTTGTTAAACTTCAAGAATTCAATATGTTAGTGCAAATATGAAACACGGTTTTAATTTTTTTTAAATGTTTTTTTAAGCATTCAATATTTTATATTCTTAAATGCATTATTACGGTTTTAAACTGGTCGAGAAGATCTATAAGACTTACGAAGTAAATCCATAGCATTAATGCATTTTTACCTTATAAGTTTTTTCCTTAAAATTTAGAAAATAAGTCCATTCTCACAATGGTATTTTAATATTACAAGAGCAGTTTTCCTCCGTAAAAATTACGAAGATAATTCGCCGTTAAATTGGCTTTTTACTGATTATGAACTGTAAAAGATTTCTAAATTTTAAGCCTTGTTGCCATTCGCTACCTAACTTTCCAAAACATTGTGTGTAAAGAAAGATCAAGTAGAGAAACAATTAAGAATCACAATTTTATTTATACGAAGCCTGAAACCATAAAATGATTATTAAAGTTATCGTACTTTAAACAAAACTATTGTAGAAGGTTTTAATCCATTTATGATAGCGATGAAGAACCGTTTTATCAACAAAAAAAAGCTTTAAATCATAAGGAGAATTCCTTTATTTTAAACGAGTTTGAAGAATCAAAATTTAAAGGTGTTTATCAATTATTCCAAATTGACCTAATTTATATAATCTTTGCTATGTAGTTGACTCTCATATTTTTAGAAAACAATAATTATCTAAAATTAATTTTAATTTTCGTTATTGCTTTAAAAATATATCATGAAGTAGAATTTGGGTAAGGAGTAAACATTTAAAAAATATAAATAAATATAAAAGTAACTGTCAGTAATCATTGAAAAATATTTTAAAAAAAAGGCGTAAAACTTGATAAAAAAAATTATTTAGCAATCAATTAAAAATTTAGTTTTTTTTTTCAAATTTCAAATTCTGTATTATTTGTTACAAGTAAATTTTGCATAAAATTTATAAGTGTTTTTAATTTAAATATATTATTTTTGAAATCACATTTGTTTTTAAAATGTTTCTTTTAAAGTATTTTTAGTCCATTTAGTAAAATAATTTGCGTTAAGTTTTATTTAACACTCTTTTATTTTGACTCAAGAACAGCGATCATACATTTTTAAATTTTTCCTCTTAACTGAAATTTTTAAAGTATTGATAAAGAATTATTTCTAAAATAAAAAAGTGGACGAATTTCAAATACTAAACACTGAAACAAAAAAATAATGGCATACTTTCTAAGAATCAAAATATATTGTACTTTTAGAATTGTACTAAGTTTCGACATATTATTACGGTGAATAGTGAAATAAATCAGATAAATTTCTTAAAAATTCTCATTCTTGTTTTCCTCTTTTTCAATTTTTTTTTCTTTCTCTTATACTTTTTGCAAGAAACCTTGACTTGGTAACACGCCAAAAACACGACATTTCTTATCCAAAAAAATGGGAATGCGAAAAAGAGAAATCTCAGATACGGAACTCGTCGATTAGAGGAGCTTGGAAGATGCTATTTTTAACTTCGTAAGAAACACAGAATTTTGCATTCTGCTTAAGAATACAACCTTATGCAAAATCAACTCTTTTTTTCTGAGAGAAAAAAAACGATTTAGATAAAAAAAATTTAGTATTCGGTTGTCAAAAAGAGTAAAAGGGAAATTCATTTTTTTCGACCCTAAACTTTTCACAAAAAATTTAATACAATATGCTAAAGTTTTCGAAGATTGAAGAGTTTTTCCCTTGAGCAAGTAAAAGCATTTTTTTAAAAAAAAGGAAAAATATAATCTGTCAATTCTTTTGTATATAAGTATGATGACGTACAGGCGTGGCTGTCACCGTCTGTAATTAATTATGTTGTTAATTCTATTTGACACAAATTAAATTTCAATTCAAATTAACGTCTTTGAGTTAAGAGTTTTTTTCATTAAGAAGATAAGATGTCATGTGATGCATATATATATTTTTTTTCTTCTTTTTTTTTGCATTTAAAAGGTAGAATTGAAATTTGAATAGATGACAGCTATGCTAATCTCACTTTTCTTTATCTTGCGACTAAATGTGTCAAGAAAGGAAATTCGTCTTTTAATTCTTCTGTTTTCTTACTTGCTTTAGCCCTCTAGAAATTTTATTTTATTTCTTTTCAAACCATACATTGTGTTATTCAAACTTTTAATGCTTTCCATTATGTTATTAAATGCTTTCTATTTTGTTCTTAAATCGTAATATCAGAATATTTTCTACTTGTTGATTACCTTTGACTATACACAGAGAAAAAAATTTCGGGTAGAATTTCAGTATTGTGGAATGCGCAATAAAAATTCCAGATTAAATTATGGATAAAGTACCGGCATTGAGGGTGCTAGTACGTTTTACCATAAAATCCTTTCTTACCCAAACATGTTATGGAAAAAATCAGATATACCGTAATTTTTACAGTGACAATTACCGTAAAATCACTGAATCATGCCAATTTAAAATATATTACACTAAAAAATACATTATAATGTTTCATGGTAAAAATGGATTTTATGGTAAAATAAGTTTTATGAATGATGCTTCCAAAGTGCCAGCAATTTTTACCATAATTTGATCCGGAATTTTTTAACATGCGGTAATGGTATTTTTGGTATAAAAAAAAGCAAAACATAATTTCGGATAATAATTCAGAACTACTATTGCAAATGCTTTACGCATTTCAGAAACTGCGCTATAGTCTACTGTTACAAAAAAAGCATTGACTTTTTACTCAATCCAACAGTTATATTTTACATATATGCATTGTTAAATTAATAGTTAAATTTTTAAAGCGCAGTATCTCAAAAGCAATTGAAATAACTACTATGAATAGTTCTTGATATAGCAAGTGAATGAAGGGAGAAAATAATAAGAAAAAGGAAACAGTGAAATAATAAATTAGTAAACTATTAAAACCACTTCGATACATCATTTTATCGATTAGATCATTTCGTTAACAGGTTATTTCGTCAGCAAAACTTTTTCTGGAGATAAAAAACTATATAGAACTACACAAAATATATAAAAAAAACTATTATAAGTTTATACTACGATGTATAATATTCCACCACAATAAGTAGTTCAGCTTGATACAGTTTAAAATCTTGGTAAAAGCACAACAAACTTTTATGATAATAACAATAGTAGTAATAATAAAGAACTTATTCGAAAAAACACAAATATTTTAAATATTTAGCAAGTAAATTTATTTCTTAATGTGTCACACATTCTACATTTATGTTTAAATAATTTTTTTCCAGATCAGTTGATTTTATATATGCAAGTAATCATTTATTTTGAAACGATAAACATATTAACAAAAATTGATTAAAATTTAATAATTTAAATAATTATAGACGTCAGTACCACAATGATATTTTATTTAAAATATATCGACTTTTAAGGAAAAAGAAAACTAAAAGGTTGCAATCATTCATTTTGAAACAATACACATATTAACAAAAATTGATTAAAATTTAATAATTTAAATAATTATATATGTCATAACCACAATGATATTTTGTTTAAAAAAATATCGACTTTTAAGGAAAAAGAAAACTAAAAGGAATGAGAGTGTATTACGAGGGTTGATGAGTGAGCAGGGGGCGGAATTTCCTAGTATTATTAAAATGTTGAAAAATACATGGTGGTGAAATTAAAATAAAAATCCAACAAGGAAATCATAATGGTAAATATTATTTATGAACAACTTTGTTATAACCCTCTTCTTCATGTCTCCCTCCCTTTCCTCATATCACCCTTCTTCATGCCTCTCTCCCTTTCCTCATGTCGCCCTTCTTCATGTCCTCCCTCCCTTTCCTCATGTCGCCCTTCTTCATGTCTTCCCTCTCTTTTCTCAGCTGAGGAAAGGGTGGGAAGTTCCAGGTTATTCCATACGCACTTTTTTTTAAAGGAAATATTATTTGAAAAAAGTTTAGGAATAAAAATTGATCTAGTTTTTTTATTTTATTTTCTTATTTACTTAATTTATTTATTATACTTTAATGGTTTATAGTTTTTTATCAAACATGATTAAATTCCTTTAGCTTTAAAATAAAGACCACGTGAATGTGAGAAAAATGCCCCAAAATTCTCAAAATGCTCCACAAATCCTGAGTATGCGATGTAATCGAAATAATTGGATCAGAAAAATCACTCCTTGAATGTGAATTCAAGGGAGAGGAAGAAACCTGTCTAATTGATTTTTATGGCTAAAACATTTTTAAAAAAACGCAAATAATTATGATTAAACAAATAAATTTACTTTTGAACTTAACCTATTATCGGAGATAGTTATTTCTAGGGCACTAGCTTTAGTCGTATTTTCGCTACTGTTTTTTTTTTTAAATAAGTTTTGCAAAATTAGTAAGTTAGTAATAAAAAATTTTGCAAAATTAATATGCAAAGTTATTTTAAGTATTGCAAAAATGGGGTTATTAAATGATCGTGTCGACGAAATTACCCTGTCGACAAAATGACCTAGTCGACGAAATGACCTAGTCTATGAAATGATCAGTCAATGAAATGGTGTCGATGAAATAGCCTGTCGATGAAATGATAGTTGATAAAAAGAACCAGATCCACATTAATGATCTTGTATCATGTTTTATCTTAATATTATTGTAGGCACTTGTTTATATTTGCAAGCGTATGTTTCCAGTGAGAATATTTCTTCTTGGTGATTCTTCGGCTATAGAATTTTGACCCTGTAAGAATATCTTTACGAGCAGAAATGTAAAAGTTAAATGTGAATTAGTAAAAGAATACCAAATATTAAATTCTAAATTGACGAAACTATCTTTGAAAGAAACGCGCTTAAAAGCAGCAGAATTTTCAAAAGAAAGAATAATTGAAGCAGTAAAGAAAACAATGGAAATAGAAATTAAAATGTAAATATAAAAATATAAAAATATGACCACCGAAGCCGACGTCTTCAGGGGGTACCGGCCTCGGCAGCCATAAAACAAAACCTTTTCTATTGAGAGAGAAGACAAAGACCAAAATTAACTCTCTCAGTACCCCGAAGATTTTGTAGAAGTTCAAGAAAAAATACATGAGATACATAAAACCAAATCAACCAAATTTTGCTGAAATGCTCTTTCTGAATAGGTTTTATGTGTTTCATGTATTTTTTTTTTGGACTTCTACTAAACATTCGAGGTACTGAGAGAGTTAATTTTGTCATTTGTCCTCTCTCTCAATAGAAAAGGTTCTGTTTTATGGCTGCCGAGGCCGGTACCCCTTGAAGACGTCGGCTTCGGTGGTCATATTTTTATAATTATATTTTTATTTTTATTTCGATTGTTTTCTTTATTGCTTCAATTAAATGTGAATTAATAATTATGAATATCAAAAAATTATAAAATCAAAAAAATATATATATAAACATAAATATAGTTTAAAAATTACTGTTAGAAAATTTTTTTCATGCAAACCTTGACTGTAGAACCATAATTATAAGACAACATAAAGTGTGAAAAAATTTAGTAAAGTTTTCAAATAAAATAATAATAAATAATGCTTCCAAGGAAAAGTTCATATTAAATTCTTATTTCTCCTAAAGTTCAGCTTTTGGAACAACAAGGACTAGAATTGTTTACTAAGGAATTCTTAAAAAAATGAACTTAAAGAAAAATAATAAAAGTAACAACTTAAAATAAAGGAAACGGTGCTTTAATAACTTATTTATATTTACGAACTTAATTCTTTGTGTTTTAGTTATTTCGATTAACGTATATATTTAATGCAATAAATCCTTACTCTTATTCCTCCACTCATATCTACACTCTTCCTTTGATTTGCCGAGTTGCATTCTTAAAATTTCTCTTTAGATAAATTGCTACTTCCGTCCTCAGAATTCTTCATTTTAGTAGTTAATTGCATTTCGGGTCACAAATCATTATCATTTGTAATGTGTTTCAATAGAAACGCTTCCACAAAGCTTCAAATGCTTCTCCTTGCTGAGGCAGACATTAAGGAATGTTTAAAATACACTGTGATTTGCAGTACATTAATACATACATACATACATATATATATATATATAATTATATATATAAAGACTTGAAAATTTTTCTACCGCTCTTTAATTTTTTTCCAATTCTGAGTTTTGTTATATAAATTTTCTAATTATTATTATTCATAATCTTAAAGTGTTTTTTTCATCGATGGCAGCACTGAATTTTAATTTGCTATTTTTACCAATTATTTTATGCAATAAAGCTTAAAGCACTTACATTTTTTTAACAATTTATGTAAAATGTAAGATTAGTCAATCTAATTTTAACGCATTTTTTATTTTACTGTACATTATTTTAGCAGGTTTATTTTCTACTTATTTTCTTTCCTTTTAAACAAACTTACAATTACATTATATTTTAACATCAGCACTATATAAACAGTAATTTTTATCTGAGGATAATTATTCTTTATTTTTGAAGTTTCATTCGATTTCTAATTATATCCTGTTTAAGATACAAATACTAAAAAGATATAGAGAAATCGAAAGTAAGGTGCAACATCATGGTGCAATCTTTTCGCAAGGTGCCACTTTCCGTAAAAATTGCCATTATCATTTGATAAAATAAGCTATTAATATGCTAAAATTTTATTATTTCAAATGGAAATGAAACAATTTAGAAAACAGAACAAAAATTACAGTTAATTATTGAAACATCCGCATTGTACCCAGTAGTTACATTAGCGTCGCTAAGAGTTTAACTATATCTCTCAAAATCAACAGATGTAAATGTCATTTGTGGTGACATCTATAAAGTTGGAAATAAAATAAAAGTAGCAGAAACTGAAAACTAAAACTAAAAATTCAAGATAAGAAATAACGCAATTTTTTTTTCGAATAACCCATAAAACATTTAATTGAAAAAGTAATTAAACTAACAAACTAATTTAAACAGTAAAAATCATAAGGTGTATTATTGCATAAAATGTAATCGGTCACCCATTGTTTCAACCCTAAGAGTTCTCAGGCATGTGATGTTGGATACCTGATCACGTCTAGGGAGGCTTTCTACCATTTTTTGACAGGAAATTATTTCCTGGCGTCTATCACGGCTGAAGTGAGTTCTGGCAGATCGATTGTCTAGCTCAGAGGTCGCCAAAGTGGTCTATATAGACCCCCAGGGGTCTATTTAACAAAAGCGGGGGTCGATTTGAGACAGGGGGGCGAATGGGTGTCGATCCGAATCGGAAGGGTCGATTGTGTGTCGAAAGAAAAAACAGTTCTCAATACGCAAATCACACATACCAAATTAAGAATGTAAAATTTGTGAATTTTTTTTATANAATTTTTTTTCGAATAACCCATAAAACATTTCATTGAAAAAGTAATTAAACTAACAAAACTAATTTAAACAGTAAAAATCATAAGGTGTATTATTGCATAAAATGTAATCAGTCACCCATTGTTTCAACCCTAAGAGTTCTCAGGCATGTGATGTTGGATACATGATCACGTCTATGGAGGCTTTCTACCATTTTTTGACAGGAAATGATTTCCTGGCCTCTATCACGGCTGAAGTGAGTTCTGGCAGATCGAATGTCTAGCTAGTACATAAACTAAAGGCGTTTTGTGAGAGTCAGGTCGGGTAAAAATAATTTTACTCGATTCATGAGTAATTATGAAGTCAACAAAAAATTTGTTTCCAATAAAAAAGTAATGTTATTTCTTTAGCAAATAATAATCAATAATTCCCTAAAATTAATATTGTTTATTGGCGTAACATCTTTGAAGCCATGGTAAATGACCATTACAGTATTTGTATTTTACCAAACAGTATTAGTAGTATTACAGTATTAGTATTTTACCAAACTCTTAAGACTTATTGAAAATATCAAAAACACGTAACATCAGGGTGAAGGTGTTTTTTACATGTTTTAGACTGAGTTCATGTGGTTGGAAACATGAACTCTGAGATATATGTGCGCTTTTTGGCTGCTATTCGTCCTTAATTCTAGTTTTTGGGCATCCATTTCGTCAAAACATGCTTCCAAGATCTCTATGTGTGAATAAACGCTTAAGACTTATTTAAAATATGAAAAACACATAACATCAGTGTGAAGGTGCTTTTTACATGTTTTAAACTGAGTTCATGTGGTTGGAAATATGAACTCTGAGATATATGTGCGCTTTTTGAACTGCTACTCATCCTTAATTCTTGTTTTTGGACACCCATTTCGTCAAAACATGCTTCTAAGATCACTATGTGTGAATAAAGAAGTTATCCAGCTAAAAAAGAAAATGGCCTTTTTTCCGAAATAATGTTCAAAAGCGGGAAATAAGGATAGGTTGCAGCATTGTCCAGAAAGTCGACATACATATCAGAGTTGTTTTGTTGTTACTACTTTTAAATGTAATTTTATTTGCTGAATTTCAGAAATGTTAGTTCAATAACAATATTAACTTTGGAGAATTAATGATTATTTTCTGCTAAAAAATAAAATTTCTTTTTAGTTGGCACAAAAAGATAGTTTACTTTATAATTACTCTTGAATAGAATACAATTACTTTTATTTATTTCTGTAGTATTAAATAAACTTTTCAAAATATGTAAATTATACATTTACCACTTTAAATTGACCCCAAATTTCAATGCAATAATAAACAGTTATCAAGCTGAAATTATATTTGAAGAAATGTTAAATGCTTTTATTTTTCAGGAAATATTTGGATTAGCTTATACTCGCTTAATTTTTTAACAACAATAATTTGGAGAATATTTGAATTATACTCGATTAATATTCTTATGAAAATGTATGAACATCTTTCTCTTTTATTTTTTTTTCTAGGAATATTTTTTTAAAAATTTTATTTAAAAATTATGGATTTATAAAAAGTCTTAAATGGATATAGTATTAAATATATAAAATATGTATTGTGTAAAAAATCATTCGATACGCTTCACAATTTTTTAAAATTAACTATTGAAATATATATTAAATTTAATTATTATGAAGGTAGCTGTATATTCTTTAAACATCCAAATGGTTACAAAAAAATAGTGCAATTAGAAACTACAAAAGAAAATGTATTTCAATCCATGTTTTCCTTTCAGTATAAAAAAAAATCTAAAATGGTTTTTTTCCTTTAATTTTGCAACCTTTTGAATAAAGCCCATCTCCAAAGTCCATCATTTTTAAGAACTATTGAGTATACATTAAAATATTTAATTTAATAGTTAAGGAATCGAAATTAAAAAGATAAATATAAAAAAATATAAAGCACTTGAAAATCACTACTTTTTATATTTCCTCGGGGAGAATTTCTCTAAGTACAGTTAAACCATGTCGTATGACCCGTTTTCGATGATGATTTCTAAAACCTTTATGGATTGTAAAGAATGAAAGGCGGAAGTAAAAAAAATTGAATTAAATGGATTTTTGAAGTGTTTGCACGTCGAAGACATTCTTTGCTTTTAGAATCAGGCATAATCGAGTATCTGCCAAGAGAGGTCTCTAAATTTAGGTGTCAAATTAAATCAAGCAAAGATTGATTTTAAAAATTCTTGACGACCTTTAGTCCTGAAAGTACATTTACTCTAAGGGAAAAGAACAAGCGCCACTAGACTTTTAACTACTTTAATCTGAATTGAAGTCTTAAAAAAGGATGTAAATACTCGCGGAAATGTTTTTAAAATCTCTAATGTTTCAAAGAGCCGTAATAAGATTACTTTTTTTCTCCTTTAATGTCTTGTGCAGACAGACATTTATGGATTTTTCTCTGTGTTCTATAAATATATGTAAAAAAAACTACTCATCTTCCCATATAAAAAAGAGGAAAAATTTTTTTTTTTCAAAATTGAAACAGCATATTTAAAGCTAAAATGAAAAATAAAAATAGATAATCGATTGAAAGATTGAAAAAGCTGCAAAAAAATCTTTCAATGCAGTTTTTAAAGGTTTGTCAGTTTTGCCTATGGTATTTTTGAATTGTTATTAGTGAAATAGAAATAAGTAGATTTTTTGTTCCATTTTGTTTTTGTATGTTTGCTTGGATCAAAAACAGATATAAAGATTTCTTATTAGAAAGCCTTCTACCTGAAGATATTATAGTTTTATATCTTCAATGTTGATTAAAAAAATAAGAAAAGCTTACGAAAATTTCAGAAAAAATTTATATTTGTTTTGAAATAGTAAACATATACAAATGTTGGCATTGATTACAGAAACCAAGTTGCATTTAACCTCTTTATACCCAGCCTTCAGCATATTGTACAACAGTTGGTACAATTTAATCATTTAACATAAAATGGTTTTTCTGTTTGCACGATTATCTATGAAAAATTTAAATGGATTTACCCTATTATGGTTGATCTGAGTGCTTAATTACAAAGAAAATTATAACAAAGGTGAGAAATTTAATTCAAATAACCTTTTGGATAGTTTTATGGCATTTAAATATCTTATTATTTAAGTCGAGTGGATTTTGCATTACGACCACAATTTGAGAAAATGAAGAACTTTATTACTATCCTACAATAAGCAGAAAATAACAAAAATTAACCTTTATCATTGTAAATTAACTAAAAATACCCCTAAGAAAAGGTTTAATTGTTTTTTAAAAATAGTTTTATCATACTTACGAGTTTTTTTCTACCAATTTACGTATTTTTTGCTAATATTTAAAACTCACGTCCCTGGAGGATAATAAATAGAAGAATCGCAATATAACAACAAAAATTCAATTATTATTATTTATATATATATATTATATATATTCAATAGCCCGCGGTTTAATTTTATTCATATAAATTTCATGTAGAAAGCAAATAAGAATTGAAGGCAACGTTATCATCTCTCATTTCTCAGCATATATAGATTAAATGCACTTATTTTTTAAGCAAGTAGATTTTTTTATTCTTTTACTTATGCTCATTGAACTAAGTACTGAGCTGTAAACTCAATGAACAGAAAATTCGACAACCCTTACAGAAATCTTGTAAATAATTAGTTAACAGGGTGGGTTCTGTGATGATTTGTATTGTTTTTTTTTATCCTTTTTTTTGTTTTTTCTTTTTCAATTATGGATATGACCCGCTCGCTAATTTACAATCCAAATATCTTTAGCCACTCGTTTTTTTTCTTTTTTTAGACATTTTTCTCTTGACTGTTAATCTTAATTTTTAAAAAATTTTACCTGAACTAAAATAAAGTCAAAAGACATGTTTTTTTCTTTAATTTAAAAAATGTCTAGCAGGAGTGTGGGTCGTTAAAAGTCACTGGATTAGAAAAATCGTTAACCGCTCATTAAGGTTAACGTTTACATGAACATGCATACTTATGTTACCATACTGTGTAATCAGTTCCTATCCGTCTTTCAACATTTCTATGATAAATCTGGCAATAATAATTGAATTTTTCAAGAGGACAACAGCGAAGTTCATAGGGCTAGTGGAATATGCGACTGATTTAGCAATTGCTTATACATACTATCATATTTTGATTGGACTACAAAATTCGCTGTTCTCTTACAGAGTGAGATATCAGATCCTTTTGATATTGATGTTAGTTTCAAGCAGGAGGATTCATTATCAGAATTATTTTTTTTATATTTTGATACTTGAATATATAATTCATCAACTGGATTTAAGAGGCTATATTACCAGTAAAATCATTCATCTTTCTGCTTTGATATAGAACTGCTTCAATTTGCTTTACTAATCATCTTATAAAAGCAGCAAAGGAAATAGGCATCGTTATTAGTGAACAAAAAGCAAAATGTACTGCACGAACAAAATCCAGCATTATTTAATCAGCGCTTGCAGTAGATAATTATACTATAAGTAAGTTACTATAAACTATAAGTAAGTAATAATATAACCATAAGTAAGTTATAAAGAATTTCCAGTATCGCCAACTTTGGCCCAATTATCAATGATGCTAAAAATATTCCAGAAGAAACTTCAGAATACACATAGGAAATAAATGTTCTCATTTATACCAATATTTATTTAAAAACATACTTTTTACACTGAAAATCATATTGAAGATCTGTAAAACAATTATCAGACCTATAGTTACGCATGGCAGTGAACAAATAAAGACTATGGCAGATGCTACAAATATGACCAATGGCAGTGAACAAATAAAGACTATGGCAGATGCTGCAAGTATGACCAATGGCAGTGAACAAATAAAGACGAATCTAACCTACTAATTTTCAAAATGAAAATCTTGATAAGAATCTTTAGTCCAATTAAAGTAAATACACAGTAGAGAACAATAAACATTAGTAAACTTTACAATTTAATCAGACTAAAAACAAATTCAATTTATTAAATACAGAGGTTTGGCATGGCTAGGGCACATTGAAAGATTAAATAATGATGCAAAACTAAGAAGACATTTAAATTGGAAACCTTCGAACTCGAGACCAAGATGAAGACCAAAAAAGAGAAAGTTGGGCGCTAACCTCCTTGAAGGTAAAAAACTGGATAAATTTACACTTCTCCTCTCCTTGCTTCCGACTTTTTACTCGTCAGTGGATTTATGGATCTGGTCTGACGCCGTCAAACCTCTGGAGATAAGTAACAAAAGCAACAAAATCTGGAAGTCAAAAGCTAAAGATAAGAAAGTCTGGAATGATATTGTTCGGCAAGCAAAGGCTCACAGTAGGCTGTAGTGCTGTGAACTAGTAACAACAAGTAAATAAATATATTTTATAACTGGTTAAAAAATAATAGGAGTGACGGACAGCTAGCTACTCCTGAATATGAGAACATCTACATACTCTAGAACATTTTAATTTCCATTTTAATCGTTTTATTTCACTCGTTTTTTGACATTCGTTATAATAGTATTTGTTGGTAAAAAGAAAACTATTTTTCTTATTTTTCTTAAACCAATTACAGCACTTCTTAACTAGGGGAATTTAGACATTAAACATTTGATTTTAAAATTGATGACAAAGCGTATTTTGATTTGCAGCTGACATATTTACTTCAATCATTTGAATCATATTTATTATCCACGAGATATCTTAGTCCATTCTTCTTAATCATCCATAAGGTATCTTAGCCCAGATATCTTGAGCAAAAGATACGTAACGTTTATAACCATTATTCAAAGATATTTCATGTGAGATTTGATAAATTTAAGCAAGCCTGTTTTCCAGATATCTAATCTTAAACAAGAATAGACCTAATCAACTTGCACTAATATCAAACTGTTTATCAGCTAATACAGCCTACCTGTCAACGAGCTTGATAGGAGATGCGGATGACATGCTTGTTATGCGAGACAAAATGGTTTCCTATTGGAATGATACAACATCAACGGATTTGTCTAATGGATAGCTTACTGTTAAGATTTTACTGTTTTTACTTTTTAAAGATAAAGTTTTAGCTCCTCTTCAACTGTACAATTTAGTAACTATTGTGTTCCTTTCAAGCAACCATATCAAATTAAGCAAAACATGTTTTTAGAAGTTCATCCTCAAAAAATAAATATTTGCTATATTCTGTATCATCTGTCAAAATGCTATTACTCCAGATCAACTCCATATAGTCAAAAATTACCATAATCAAGGACTTTCTCCGTTACTTATCACTTTAGGTGTACCGTAAAAACCTACTTCCACTGTACCCATAGGTCATCTTGGTAATAATATATGTATATTTAGTACCAATTAAAAGCACCAATTTACATAATACCAATCGTACCCATTTCTAAATTATTAAGCATCATTAGCGTCAATAACAACATGACAAATTTTTACGGATCGGAAAAGTACTTTTTTTTACGTATAGCTTTACTTTTTAATCGAAAAATGATTTTTTTTCATTTCAATTTGTACCAATTAGCAAATTAATTAGTTGTTATTCTCGAACATAAAACCATAATCCTTTAAAAAAATTTAAGCTCCTAACAAAAATAATTGTTTCTGATTTAATGTTTTAGCGTCCCTGGTTATGAAGTGAGAGCTATTTTTAGAACTTTTAGCTGGATACTTGGAGGCGTAGTCTCCTTCGCCCCCTACTCATCACCCCTGTATTTACCACGGTTACTAACTTCAATGAGATAAAACTTAGTATTTTTTTTTACCTAAAAATACGGATTTCCAAAACATTTGTAGCAATTTGTCGGAGGTAAGATATTAAGAAATTATATTTAAATGCAGTTTTTTTTAATGAATAAGAATAAAATTGTTTGTGTACATTGACATTTGTAACTAAAGTATTTCAATTATATATTTACGAAATTTTATTGACAAATATAATTTAATATTTTGAGCAAAATGTGAGATTTCACAACAAATTCACCCCCTTTTTGAAAACTATTTATATCATTTCTTTTAAAAATTTTCCACAAAGTTACTCAATTCAGTGAAATATAAATGAAATTTATAACCTTTCAAGACAATAAGGAATTATAATTTTAAACTATTTTTTCATGAATAGGAATAAAATTGTTTGTGTACATTGACATTTGTAACTAAAGTATTTCAATTATATATTTGCGAAATTTTATTGACAAATATAATTTAATATTTTGAGCTAAATGTGAGATTTCACAACAATATCGCCATTTGCGAACTATTTACACTATTTCTTTTAAATTTTTTGAACAAAGACACTCAATTTAGTGAAATGAAATTTATAGCCTTTCAATATTTAATCTTCAAGCAATTTTTTACTAGAGTTATTTTATTCGATCGATAATATAATTTGAAAATGTTGCACAAAAACGTTTTGGAGTCATCCCTTGAGTTATAGTTGACTATAGTGTTGCACAAATTAAGTTGAGTATAGTGTTACACAAATTTTTAATCATTGAAAATATGAATTGGGGCCGAGTTTTCCGTTAAATAATTAAAATCAATACATTAAAATCAAACATTTTGGCTACCAAATGGTACAAGAAAAGGAATCACTTTGTGACTATCACCTCAGATTTTTTTTTTAATAAATTATTTGTATTTAGTATTTGTATTCAAAAAAGTAAGTTTATGATCAAGAATGCGCTATGTGGAATGAAAATAAAAACCACTATAGTTCTTAAGAAAAAAGTCTAAATTTATATTAGTTATATTAATTTTACTTTTCACTCAGTCGGAAATTTAAAAGCAAGCTGTTTAAATCAATTTTCGAAAAAGTTTTTATTTTGAGATGGAAAGTATTAGTTAATATTTTTGTCTGCGTGATACCAACATTTTTTATTAGGTTTTCGTTTTATTTTAAGTATCTAATAGTTAGTCTCTAGTTTGTTTTTCTGTTTTTAAACATGTAGAAGAAAAAAATCCAATTTCCACGTAGTTTTTAAAATTGGATAAATTTATTTTGCTTTTGCAATAGTTCCCCAATGGTAAAAGGTTTTACTTTTTTCTTCCCTAAGCTCTGGAGTTATTTTTTATGATTCAGCGTTTACAGTTTTTTTTTTATATATATAATAAACTCAATTGCTTTGAGAAAAATTAAAAATTTTAAAGCATCGAATTATTTTTAGTAAAAATACATTTTATTGACATGATTTTTAGCGACCGTGATTTTTTTAATCAAGACTAGTTATTAAAGCCCTGATTTTGATGACATTTGCGACTTTTAAAACTCTTTTTGCAATCCAGACATTTTACAGCATTTTTTTTTATTTCATAGAAATTTTTAAATGTTTTTCTTATTTGAAATCTTATGAAGTGCTAGCTCATTATTGCAAATTTTACATTGAGTTATAGTATTTAAAGAAAGCAAGAGGCAAGACTGGATTAAATATAGTCGAACCATTAAACAAGGTCCTTAGACAATCAGGTTTAGGGAAACGACAATAAATTACGAACGAAAAACAGATAATTTTGAACAAACTATGACAAAAAATGCAGCAATACATTTGCAACTTGTAACAATTATTTTGGTTATCATATGTAATAATTGCAACTTAGCTAAAATATTCATTAAAATGTGGACATTTTCATACGAAACTGAAAATTTAGGAGCGATTTAAAATTAATTACAAAATTATTGTTTTAAAATTCTAAGAAGAAAAATTTTTAAAACTGCACTATGATATGAATGATTAAAGTAGTTATTTTATACAGAGCATGCCCTGGAAAAAATAAAATTTGTTTTTTCTTAATTTTGTAGTGAATTGTATTTGCCAACTAATAAAAAAAAATCCCATTTCAATAGCTTAAAAATTTAAAGCGTTTCAAGCAATTTCCTAAGTTGTTTTTGCACTTTTTTGAAGAAAGCTCAACACGATAAGGGATTTTTCCAAAAATTTTATTTTGTACTATTAAACAAGATTTATTAAAAACGACACCGGCATTGTTGGAAATCATCCCTCATAAAAATATCTTTTATTTCGCATGTTTTCTTTCCTTATACGATCATATTTCGATGTATGAACGTTTCTTGTAAGTTATTTTCAATCGCTATTTAATTTTGTCTTATGATACAAAATAATATTTGTAGATCATTTATCATTTTGAGTTTCTTTTACAACGTTCAAAAACTACGCAACAAATAGCTTGAAACTTTTTTAAATTTTTAAGATATTCAAATGGGATTTTTCATTAGTTGCTAAATACGATTCACTTCCAAATTATGAGGAAAAATAATTAAAAATCTTTCTGCTGATGCGCAGTATAAAGCAACTGTCTTATATATTAAAGAATTTTCATTGAATTTTGTTTCAAATTTCAAAGCCAAAATTTTTTATTAAATTTTGCATTTTTCTGAACATTTTGTCTAATTTTATTCAACATTTTTAAAGTTATAGCAGAAATATATATATATATATATGCCTTTTCTTTTGTCTTGTTGTTTTTGCATTAAATTTTAATTTAAAACTTTACAAATTACACCTCAATTTCTGTTAATATACATCTTTTAATAATATTTAATATGGAATTTCAGGAAAGAAAGATGTTTCACCGAAATGAAAGATGAATTTTTTTTAATCGTAATAGTTTATTTTTACTTTGTTTTGAGGGTATTTTTTGATGCTTTATAAATGTTGCAATAATTTATACTTTCTTACAATTTTAAGGACATTTAGAGATATTTTTGAGCTATCGAAATCCAGGTTGTACGACTATAAATACTTCATTTGTTCGAGCTACGAGAATATTTGTAGGTATTACTACTGTTTAAAGAAGTCGATTGGAAATTATGCCTCGAATTTTTAACAGTAATTTTGCTTTTTAGTTGCGACGTAGTATATCTAGATGTTTTAATAGAAAAGAAAGTAATCATAAAGTTAACTTAATACTCATCATGTTTTATTTTGCAGTGTGCAAGATTTTCTTTTCCATTTTGTGGAATAATAGTTTTACAAAAGAATAAATATATCTAGTATATTCAGGACGTAATTATGAACATTAAACCTGTTTTATTGCCTGATAAAATCACAAAATGTGATAGGGGAAAAAGGTGATTATCGGAAACGTATTTAAATATTTTCAGACAATCCAATTAGTTTTAGCATTTTAATCCTATCTTTTTAAAAATGGAAAACTAATTTTAATAATCATTTTGGTTTTTCCCAATTAATTGTAAATTTGAGATGGCTAATGATATTTTTTAAAATTTCACTATTTTTTGACAAAAGTCAAATAATTCAGTTATCTCCAAAAGTTAAGTAGCATAGACTTTTTTGCAGAAAACTCAAGAAGAAATAAATCGAATATAATACATTATTTTTTATGAACATTCATCAACGCATAAAAAAATATAACAAAATGTAGTGTCATAAACTCAATATTTTTAATTAATGAGCTTAACAACAAGATAAATTAGAAATGATGCACAAAATGGCAAATGTGACCCTTCCTGTCATCAATGTGAGTCTCAAAATGAGCAGTCATGCTATAAATATGAATACAAATGAGTCATATATATCTTTACAAATGAGTCCCGATTCAGACTACCCAATATTCACAGACGTGTTCATATAAGAAAATGAGCAGGGACACTACCACCCCTTCAAGATCATGGAACGGGACCACTATTAAGATCAAGCTATTATGCTCTGGTCCAATGTAACATTTACCCGTCGACTAAACCTGTACATCTTTCATCAAAGCACACTATCCTCTTTCAAATATATAACACTTTCTTACTGTCCTTTGAAAGATGGTGAGAAGTAATGTCAGTTACCAATTATGAATAACAACATAGTCAACACAGAGCTAGGCTGGGGGAAGAAGGCTTTAAAACCATCGATATTAAGAGGATAAAATGGCCAGCCAGATCTCAATCTCATAAGAATTGTCTGGGACATTCTTTGCAGAGTATTGCCTGGAGTATTGACTTTTGTGATAAAATTGACTTTTTGTAGCGAAAGTGTGTGTGGTGTTAATACCACATATGAATATTTGTTTATAACATAAAAATATTTTATTACACATAACCTTGCAAATTAATATACATCTGTTAAATATTTGGCAATCAATATCCTTACGATAGTTTAGTATGGTGTATCTTTGTTAAATTAACAATTTTTTAATTAAGAATAACGGTCGTGATTTAATTACTAACTTTTTAATGTAATTTAGATTGTGTAATCTCAGCTATTCTTCCTCATCTATTGCTTCCACAATATTGGGTTTAAATGTCTTAAAGAATTGTTTATAATTTAAATAATTGTATATTGGAGTATTAATTTAATTTTGAATCATTAATATCAAATTGGAATAATTCTTAGTTTAATTTTTATTATGAAAATGTAACAATATTCTTATTTTTATTTCAAAATTTTTCCCTGGCATTTCTTAGTGTGTTAATGTTTTTTTGTTGTGTTGCTTTTGTATAGCTACCATCTTAAACCCAGTTTACTTTTCTCGCGGGTACAACTGTGTACTTTTTTGCGTATTATAATCCTCTCATTACTTAATAAGACTAACTATAATTTAGTCGTTTAAGACTAACTATAATTTAGCTGTCAAAATCTCCCCCAAAAATGTTGACACCCGCAGTTTATCTCTGACCTTCAGATAACTTGAATCCTTTGTCTGTAAATCCGAAGTTTCTGGAACATTCTTTTTCACCTTTTTAGCAGAACCAATTTCGTCATTAGTTTTACCCTTTTTCTCGCCAAATTCGGCTTATTTAAATTGAAGCTTGAACTCTTATTGCGAGCACATTTGTCCCCGAGCCAACCATTTTCGCCAAAGCTGCTAGCATAAAATGTGAAGATAAGTGATGTGTTCAAGAACACATTTCAATTTTTGTCTTGAAAAATTTATTTCCCTCTCTATGAATATGATGGCAACTAATGTTGCTTTTAAATTATCTTGTTATATTTATGCTGTGAGTGATGAAGCTTAATAAATATATGTTTCTATTTCTGTAAGACCTTCTCAAGTTTTATTAGTTTTAATGTTTTTCATTTTGTGGTAACGGGTAAATTGTTTTTAACTTCGTATTTATGTTTACTTTTTAACGGATGTGTTGTGCCAGACCTCGCGGCAAGCGCCTTGTTTCTACACTATGCTTTAAACTTAATTGCTCTAAATTCTAAAGTTTTCTATTTTATCTTTTCGGCCATTTAATCTGTGACATTTAATTTTTAATACCCTCACCATGGTGTGACAAATATGACAAACTTTATTTCAGCATGTTAGGAATACTCGTGGCGGTATAAAACTCTTGCTAAAGTTTTCATTGACAAATGTAATGCTTGCTACTAAAAATTGACCTAAACGTATTTCTAAATGTCTACAGCAAGACAGTAATCAGAGTCAAGTAGTAATCAGAATCACTATGGTAATTTTTTTTCGAAAACTTTATGCTAATTAAGCTAAAAACAAATAATTATCTCTTTTTGAAAGAAATTTAATTTTTTATAAAGATTTAAAAAGCATAGTTTTTGATCAGTGTTTAGGTTTATTAATAAAATACTTTCATTGAAATTGTTACACAAATTCCAGTCAAAATTAAGAACTTCTAAAGTCTAATCTAAAAGAGAATGAATATTTGGAATTTATAAATTATTTAAACTCAAATTTCAATGCATTTTTGAAACTTTCATTGTAAAATTTTCATAAGTTTGCTGGCATTTTACTTTCAAATTTTAATTAAGAAAATAGCTATTGGTGCATATATATAAATTCCTCTCTTCAGGTAAGAATATTTCGCTTTAATCTTTTCATCTAAGGCGAAATTTCAGGGGAAAAAATGTTATCTCAATGTAATCCATTCATTGTTTTGTAAAAGTCTCTTCTGAGTCTCCGGCATAATCAGCATTTTTTTTTCTTTCTTTCTTTCTAGTAAAAAGGATTCTGTAGATCTCCGAGGCGATTTGATTGAGTATGACACACCCTGACTAATGCGAGTTCTTGTAATGCGAATTGTCCCACTATCCAGGGTTCCATTAAAGACAACGGATTTGAAATGGCCATCTGCTACAACCTACATTTTTCTCGTTGAAATCATTTTTCTTTTTTAAAGATTTGAAGTAAGTCCACTTGGGCTGTAGGGAGATGTCTCGGACAAATTGTATACTGTTAAAAAGGAAAGTCATTTAATGAGAAACTATTGAGTAATTTAATGAGAAACTGAAGAATCCATTTGATTTTTTTTCGGTCTCCACAAACTTATAGGTAATATGAAATAATAAATTTCATCCACATTATCGATATAACAGTGGCATGTAAATGTTCGTAAATGCCTGAGGCAAACTCCTGGATTAGATGCCTTTTAGTTGATAAATAAAATTATTGGAATTCCCTATTAGCTTATTACCTTTATATCCTATGAAAAGAAATTCATTTAATGAGGCATCATAGATTAATTTAATGAGAAATTAAAGAATGCATTTGATTTAATTAACTCTTTTTTGTTCCCCACAAACTTATAGCAAATATAAAATAATAAATTCCATCCTCATTATTGATATAACAATGGCATGTCTGACAATATAACAGTGACATGTGTGTGCATGCCTGAGACAAACTCCTCAATTATATGCCTTTTAATCGAGAAATAAAATTATTGGAATTCCCTATTAGCTAATTACCTGTGTATCCTACGAAAAGAAATTAATTTAATGAAACACCCTAGATTAATTTAATGAGAAACTGAAAAATCCATTCAATTTTTTTTCACTTTTTTGCTCTTTACAAATCAATTATTTTAAAATTAACTGTTGCAAAAAGTGATAAATTTCATCTTCATTGTTGATATAGCGAAAGCGTGTAGATGCCCATGGCAAAGATCTTTTTTAAAAGTTTGAAATGTGTCCACGTGGCTTGTAGAGCGATGTTTTGGGCGAATTGAAAAGAAAAATCATTTATTGAGACACTATAATGTAATTGAATGACAAACGGAGAAATCCATTAAATTTCTTTCACTCGTTTCTTTATAGAGAATGTAAAGTTATCAGTAACGTTGGAGATGATTAATTCATTCCAGCATTATTTTCTAAAGAAATATATTCGCGACCTAAAATTTAAAAAAGAACATCAATGAAACAAACCTCAGCTCAACGACTTTTAATATCAAGATAATTAAAAAAATTTACTGGAGGAGTGGACAACAGTGGAACTGTAGGAGCAGACAATCATGCATGTGAATATATATACCGAAGAGTCATTACATTATGACAACCCTGCTAATAACATGTAAAATCACCTTTAGCCCTCAAAACTGCTAGCACCCGCCGTGGCATTGATTCCACAAGGTGCTGATAGGTAGTCTCGAATTTGGTTTTCCAAGTAGGACCACAAATGCTCTATTGGATTAAGGTCAGGTGAATTTGGGAGCCAAGACATGACTTGAAAGTCACTGGAATGTTCCTCGAACCAATCCATGACGATTCGACCCTTATGACATGGTG
>NC_092215.1:10834972-10844851 GCF_043381705.1 Parasteatoda tepidariorum | reverse complement strand
TATCTATTTATTTACTTTTTGAAAGTTCCGAAAGTTTCGATTTTTTTTTTATGTTATCATTCTGTTTTCAACTTTTTTCAGCTCGTTGGATTTAAACAAATTGCGAATCACTGAAAACATTCCGAATTTTTTTAAAAGGTTTCTTTTATTGATTAAATTAATTTATATTAAAGAGTTTCATTTTATTCAACTTACTCTTCTGAAATTTATCTGAATTTATAACAACACTTGACAAAGAAACAAAAATTATTCTACTTTAAATCGTAACCATTAGAGTTTCTTTGAAATTCAAAATATCCTTTCGTGAAAACGAAACAGTTCTTGATTATCATTTATTTGTTCTTCTCAGTTTCCTTAAATGCAAATACTCATTCCGTCACAAATAAGTAAATGCCTTTCGAACTAAAGTGAAATGCGAATTAATGAATATTCAACTGGGACAAAAGATTCTTGAACTGCTCATAGTTTTTAAAAGGCAATTATTTCACTCGAACTATTCATATCTAAGACGTACTGACACAAACTCTCGGTTGTATCCTTCAATAGAATATACAGTAAGGATACCAAGCTTAGAACGCCATTGAAACGGAAAATTCATAATTTGTCGCCACTGTTGTGTAAAAGGAAATAATCCGCTATCAATCACATTAACGACGCAGGGTGGTCACCCAGACGCTTTTGGACCATTTCCAAGATTGAATCGAGTTTCTGCATTTTATTTTATGTCAGACAGTCAAAAGTTTCGCAGCTTTGTGACATGTGGCTGAAGAAGCTTGCATTGAACTTTGTGTCACAATTAATCAAGCTTCTTTGAATAATTTCAATGGAAGGGAAAGAAAATTGACACTTTTCAAATGAAGTTAATCAATTTTTCTTCTTGGATGAAGTCAGGAAGAAAAACAATAAATGCATAGATTTTACTTACCAACCGAAAGTAAATTGATGCATTATCTAGTCAGTTGAAATTGTTTCCTATTTTTAAAACTTAATGCAAACTCAATGAGATTTTAAGTACAGACATGTTTTATTTATTTATTTTCTTTTTCTGCATAAAATAATCATGCATTAAAATATAGAAATATTTATAATTAAGTTTATCTTTAAGATTACTACTAGAATTTGCACCCAAATCAAGAGTTTTATAGCAATACTGAAGCAATATTTTAACTCGTTTCTTGGGAACTATATATTTACAAGTTCAGTATCGTAGGAAGGTATATATATATATATATAGAGAGAGAGAGAGAGAGAGACAGAGAGAGAGTTCAAGATGAAGATAGAACAAAGAAAAATTATAGATATATGAAAAAGGGGGGGGGGAATAATAAGTAAAAAAATAACAAACAACAATTTAAAAAAAAAAGGATGAAATTTTATTTNAAAAAAAAAAAAGGACGAAATTTTATTTAAAAAAACCGGTATCGTGTAAGATGATGAAACGTTTATATCTTTTTTTCCGGTTTTTTTAAATAAAGTTTCATCTTTTTCTTTCTTTTTAACTGCTGTTTGTTATTTTTTTACTTATTATTTCCCCTCCCCCTTTTTTTCATATGTCTATCATTTTTCTTTGTTTTATCTTCATCTTGAACTTATCTAATGAGTTCTGCTTACTTGCAGCTTATGCGCAATAAATGAAACTTATTGTTTTTCTTAGCTTTCTTCGTGTTTTCATGTATTTATTTATTTATTATATTATTATTATTATATATATNAAGCACGTAAACCTTATGAAAGATATTGGACAGTCATATCACATTTAAAAAATTACATTTTAGTAAGACACAATAGATAATCCATAAATAAAGCTACTATCTAAGGCGCAATCATTTAAAACTTTTCCCACAAAGAAATTGATAATATTGATCTAATTATCTCAGAAAATGTGATGATGTGTCTTTATTATCTTGGGAAATTGATCAGTCCCCTGTTACGAAGATCTATTAATATTTAAATATATTGTCCAAAAAAGATATAAAAACCCTCTTTCCAAGGTTAATCTCTCTCTTTTCTATCGATCCACCAGCATATAATATTCTTAGTTTTGGGGTTCCGGTCCTTACTTTAATATAATTCTATTTTTTCTCCCTGTTCCTGAATCTTTTTCAGTAAGCACCGGCCACACTATGATATTACAATGTTAATGCTTTCAAAGAAAAACACAGACACACACTTACGCACACATAGGAACTCTAACAGTTACTCTATCAGTTTTTTTTCCTCAATTTATATAAGGGTTAAAAATTAAAATTAGCAGCATACAATAAATAATACCTAGCGCTAAAGCTGGAGTAAATATGATCACTAAAACAGAGCACAATAAAGACAAAAGGGATAAAAATAAAAAAGATTAAAACTATGAAATTTAATAAGCTGCAAGTATATGGAACTTATAAAAAATGTTAAAATATAGAGAAAACATGAGAAATAATAAAGCCTAATGAAAAGAGACGATGAAATATCAGTTTTAAAGATATTTAAAAATTTTTTATTAAAAAAAATTATAAAAAAACGGAAAACAAAATAAAGAACAGATATAATCTCTTTATCAGCTCACACGATTTTATCTGCAAAAAGGAGTGTGCTTTCTAATATTATATTTATATAGGCAAAGCAAAATATGCTAATACAATAGTATGAGGAGCACTCAAAAAATTGAATCGAAAATAGAACACATTAAGTAAAAAATATATACGAAATAAAACTTATCAAGCAAAAAACAGAAAATAAAATATAATACGGAACAAACAAAACACATACAGAAAAATAATGCTGAAAAAAGAGGGGAGCGAATACATATATATGTGAATATATATATGCTAATACAATATAATAAGAATGACGACCTCATAAGAATGACGCTTAATAAAGTAAAATATTGAGTAAAGTTTGAATCAGAAGTATCATATGTTTTCAGTGCTGAAAGTGACTGAAACAGGGAGACAAACGCAGAACACAATTTTTGCTGAATCAGTACAACTGCTATCATATCCAGGTGATATTGATATCGTGGGAAGAACTAGGGCAGCTACAGCAGTAGAGGCATTTTGTGCATATATTTATATACCGCGAAACCTCTCGGTAGTGATACTCTCTTTTCCCCAGTTAAATGGTCGCTAATAGAGATTAGTCTTTATTAATGCTTACCTTCATTAACTTCAAAATATTATCGAAGGTACATGATTTTTTGCAAGCGATTTTAATCTTACTCAGTATCATTTTCTTGGTGCCGATATGCTACTTGTATTGGCATCATTTTAAACCGGATCAGAGATATAACTATTTTAAATAAACAATTATGATTTTTGCCTTTAATTTTATGCCATGAAAATTATTTTTCTTTAAAAAATAAGAGTTTTTTTTTATTTATTTTATAATCGTCGTTGACAGCCGACCAATTTTTTTGGATTTACGTCAACTAATAACTATTAAAATAAAATCGCCTGTGAATTTTATTATTTTTTTTTTTTAGATTCGATCATTAAACAATTTTGAAAATATCAAAAGACACTAAGCGCAGAAGCCAACTTGAAAAGCGGGGCACGACGCACTGATGTCATTTCTTTGAATGTAAGTTTTGCTATGGTAGCGAAAAGAGCCTCGTTTATTCGTTTCTACTTGAAGATTTTAGTATCAAATCGAAAAATAAAGAGAATAAATGTTTTAGATTTCGTTGTTGTTTCTCATTGTTAATTATCACAACGGTAAAGTGGAAGCATCTCAGTAAAACATTTAATCAATATGCCTGAATACGATGATAAAAGGTGGAAGTTGTGTAAAACTTATAGATAAAAGAGGGAAAGGAGCCTTTTTCTCTTTTAAGCTAAGTATATCTTACAACGACATATTCAAGACTAATAGTAATGTAAGAATCTTTACATTAACTAAAAAGTAGAATTTCAAGTTTTCATTAATCAATTTATTAAAAAAAAGAAGAAAAATAAGTAAATTCTACAACGATAAAAGAGGTTTTTCCTCATGCCAAAGAAAAACGTAATTAAATAACGAAACAAAACTTTCAAATCTGTTGGCTACCTGCTATGTGTTATAAGTAAATCACTGACTACCTGGTCAAAGAAAAACTTAATGCTAATCATGCCAAAGAAAAATCTGATTAAATAAAGAAATAAAACTTTCAAAGTAAATTGAGGGTTTGTTGAATAATCAGTAATTCAAGATTTTAAGGTTTTATTGTGTAATTCATGGTATGATGAGAAAAAAGCTTAACTATCATAAAATTATGTACTTATTAATCTATTAATCTAGGAGATTTTTCAAGATAAAAGTTTTTCCGACAAACTAAAATTCTAGTTTAAAATGTCTGAATTAAAATATGAATTCTACATTTATGAACTTACGTTATAAAAATTAAAAATCTTTAAGCAATGTCTAATAAAGTAGACTGTTAAAATACTGGTAGTAAGTTAAAATACTGGTTTCGGTATTTTATTTGAAGAAATATTTTAATCAGAGAATAATCTTTAGACTGATTACGCAAAGCTTGGTAATGGCATTAAATCAAATCGGTTGATCGAACATGGTTTTCATGCGGTTTACTCCATTGCAATAATTTTATTTAAAAGAAAATAAAGAAAATATATAATATATTCTTGCGCAGTCATACATTGAATTACAGATAATGGAATAAACTTTAATGAAAGGAACTTTAACGGAAAGAACTTTAAAGAAAGGAGAAATAACTTTACTTTTAAGTGGTTAGTGTATTGATTTCCATCAATTAATGTTTAGAAATATAAAGTGATTTTTATTTACTTCATTTTATTTAGCATAAATATTCTTGATTCACTATTTAAACTTAGTGGAGTGAACAACCGATTTCAGCGTAGCACTTTCAAATTTTCAAAACAACGTAAACCTTATGAAAGATATTGGACAGTCATATCACATTTAAAAAATTACATTTTAGTAAGACGCAATAGTTCAAGTAATGATAACGCGAAAAGTAACAAGCTAATACCATTTGCTTCATTTCTCTGTTTTTAGGAATTGTGTGATTCTTGTTCTGTATTAGAATATTTAACATCATAACAGAAGTAAAAAGGTACCCGATTTCCAAATGGCAAATCCGTCATTTATTTTGAAACACTTAAAAAAATCAGAAAATTCTATATTAGAATACTTGACATCATAACAGAAATGAAAAAGTGCCCGATTTTCCCGTGGCAAATCCGTCATTTACTTTAAAGGGCTTAAAAAAAATCAGAAAATTCTATATTAGAATATTTGACATCATAACAGAAATGAAAAAGTGCCCGATTTTCCAATGGCAAATCCGTCATTTATTTTGAAAGGCTTAAAAAAATCAGAAAATTCTTTTTAGAATATTTGACATCATAACAGAAATGAAAAAGTGCCCGATTTTCCCATGGCATATCCGTCATTTATTTTGAAAGGCTTGAAAAAATCGGAAAATTCTATATTAGAATATTCGACATCAGAACAGAAATGAAAAAGTTCCCGATTTCCCCATGGCAAATCCGTCATTTATTTTGAAAGGCTTAAAAAAATCAGAAAATCAATTCTTTGCGCTATCAAAAGCACTTTAACTACGCCGAAACTCTACTTTTAGGTGCTTAGACAGAATTGACGTACCTCGTAGCCACACTCTAAAAAGAGTACCATGAAAATTGAAGGTACAAATGCACTGTACCATTTGTATTCTTCACATACGTGTTACATAACGCATGTTTCTCATGAATATTTCACCACCAATACACCAATTTTTATCCATTGAAAGACACAAAAATAATTTGCCACGTTTTTGCCCCTCTAAAAAAATGACGCGCCTCTTCAGTCGTAGACACAGGGTAAAGTTGCTAATTTCATTCGATCAAATATTTAATTACACTAATTTCTGGCTCAAAAGCCGAATTAAATCGGTTGTTAAACTTATTTAATTACTAATAAAGTGCTTTTAAGCCGCGATGACTCCGGGGATAGATTGCTCGCCTTCCAATGAGACGAACCGGGTTCGAATCCCAGTCAATACCGTAGGAAGTTCCTGTAGTCTTCCTCTCCATGTAACGCAAATGCTGGTTAAATCAATCGAAAAGTCCTCCACGAAGGCAAATTTCTCACAATAGTAAATCCAGGAGTTCCCTTGTCTTCTGCATTGGGTTCAAAATTACAGGGCTACGGAGTTGAACATTAGTAGTCGTAAACCCGACAAAATTGGGTCGACTATTCAACGACGGTTATAAAATAAAAATAATAAGGTGCTTTCTCTCTTGGTGCTTTTTCTGATGATTTTTCCGGTGCTCTTTCTTCCAGTGATTTTCTATCCCTGTGCATTTTTTGCGAGTGTTGTATATTTGCTGCCCTTTCAAATCTAAGAGTTATTAGTTATAAAGCAACTTTATCAAAACTTAATCATAATGTTTATAAAAAAATAAAAAATTTATACATTTAATGTGATTATTAAACAAATTACAATCGTATTTACAAACCTCCTATTAAATAAATCCTCAAGAAACAACAGCAGGAAATGTAAAAAATAAACAAATAGTTTACAATCTGTTTGCTAGAAAAATAAGTTCATTTTCTATTTAGGATAAGACAAATATGCATCTTTCCCCTGTTGGGAAAAGAAAGGTATTATTATCTTTAATTATTCGCGGTATATCACGAAACATCTC
Source organism: Parasteatoda tepidariorum (assembly GCF_043381705.1). NCBI lineage: Eukaryota > Metazoa > Arthropoda > Arachnida > Araneae > Theridiidae > Parasteatoda > Parasteatoda tepidariorum. The sequence continues at coordinate 10,838,198 of NC_092215.1, read as the reverse complement.
ACTAAAGAATCAGTGGAATTTACTAAGCTGTTGATGACGTTGCACAAAATGAGAGATAAAATGAAAGATTTATTCCCACTGCAGATGAGGATGAAAAGAGGGAAAAGTATTCAAAAATTTTTATGTTATCCGGAAATGCCGACGTGCCATTCATAAAATATGCCCCAGGGAAACCTGCATTATCTACTACTACTTCCTGCCCGCCAAAATGTTTTTTATCATTTCTTTCCAAATACGCCGTCCCTTGGCGTTGAATTGATTGGCGAGAATCGTTGGGGTTCACTTTTTACCTCGCTGACTTTGTGAATTCCTGGTTTAGAAATTTCTCTGAGTTTTCAGTTGCCTGTTCCTTTGAAAGAACTAACGTTTTTTCCCTCGAATAACTAACAACTAAAGAAAATAAAAAAAATAAAAAAAAGGATCTCAACTGTTTGTTTCCTTTTTTGATTTTCTTCTGAAACTTTCGGTATAGCGTTGATGTTCAATTACTTTCGTATTCTCTATTTTATTGATTCATTCTTTCCTCCTCCAGTTACTTTTTAAATACGCCAAATAAACCAATTTCTAATTGCTAAAGAACAGTAAGACAGTGGGGCAGATAAATTTGATTTATCGGAGTTGGCTTGAATACAAAAAAATAAAAGCTTCCGTTTAAATTGATTTACTCTTTTTTATCCCCTCTGAGATTGGAAACAATTCCTTAAAAAAAAAAAAGAATTCAATTACTTTAGTGCTTCTTTGAAATGTATCTTTACTCTAAATTTATTTACATTTTGAATCTTAGAGCGTAAGTGCTTGAAATACGAATTAAGAGCTATATTTCATTTTAGGAAACAACTATTTTGATTAATTTGAGTATCGCGTAGTTTTCAACTTCTTTTTTTATAAATCGTTTCTGAAAATATTTCATCAAAATAAATGACGTCTAGTACATTTTTGGAGTAGAGCCATTTATTTATTTTAGGTATTACTTTTAAGATGCCTAAATCATATTTTATCCAGTTCTAAAAAAATGCAATTCTCCTTTATTGTATTATTCGTTAATTATACTAAAATGCATGCTTTTATTGCTCTACTCGTGCTCTTGAAGTATAATCAATTCTGCTACTTGGTATTATTTATTAAAACTGAAGTGCTCTATCGTATCATCAACAAAAACTATTAAATTTCTAAGGAATTAACAAAAATACTGGGTGTGACGTAAAAACCACCTTTAAGGTGCTTTTTTTAATTCCTTCACAAAAAGGAAAACAAAATAGTACAAATGTTGGAGCTCAGCGAAGAAAAACAGTATTGATATCTGATAAACTACAGAAGAGAAAGGTGGATGTATTAAAGATCAAAGCAAGTTTAATTAAAAGTTGAAACTTAATGAAGTTTCTAGCTATTTTCTCTTAACTTCTCTCTGTATTCTTCCACTGTCGAACGTCCTGTTTTTTATTAATTCCAGTTATTTATATATATATATATAGTAATGTAAGAATCTTTACNTTGATATATATATATATATATATATATATATATTTATATTGCAACAGTTCAAAAATTCGTCAGCATCAAACAAAATTAATATTTAAAACTATACATTAATTAATTTATCTGTTGATAATAAAGATTGACTGAAACCAATGTCTCTTCAAGTAATATTAGATTCAAATACTGAAGAATATCAAAGAGTCAAAGGGATATGAAAGCTATTTACTCATCATTGGGTAATATATGAATCACGAAATGAAATAAATAAAGCTTGAGAGAAAAAGCCCAAAAAAAGGCCCTAAGGGAAGAGCACCGATAAAAACACACGTAAAAAATACTACTTTAGTAATATTATTAATTTAATGACCGATTTGATAAGGTTAGGCTCGCGAAGCATTAAAAATGAGTCTTAGTACATGAAAATCCGATCATTAGTTCAAAAGTTATTCAGGGTGTTCACGTCTATTTATATATTTTTGCTCGTTTCTTACTTAGCTTTTATTTATTTATTTGCTTTCTCACTGTATGTAAAGATTTTTCCTTATACATATTTCTGAAAAAATGTATTCAAATCAAAATAGAAAGAACTAAAAATTTTGTAAAATATACATTGGTATCTTTTATTAAATTTTTAGACATTACTTCTTGCACAATTCTTTAATTCTTTTATATGAATTCTGGGCATGTTTAGAGCAATCCATCTAATTTTTGACTTGATTTCAAAGAAGTTTAAAAAAAGTTAGCAAGTTATCTATAAGTAAAAGCTTTAATTTAGATCATAAGTGAGCTCTATCGCCTCCAGTGGAGGTGAAGGGTATTAAGAGGATGCTAGAGTTTTATATTATGGATCTATTAAAGGCGTGTTAAGGTATTTCTAAAGGGTCGTTAACAAGCTATAAATGAAAAAAACAATCTGTTTTAATTTAGAAATATGTTTCACTCAGTATTAGCTGCACTAGTAAAAAAAAAGGAAGTGGAAAACATGTCGCCCCGTAAACTATCATAGACAATCTTATTTTTCAAACTTTTTATAAAATATAAAAAATATTTGATTTAAACAACTAAGTTGAACTTATTTTTATGCAACACTTAATTAAATATTTTCATGTAAGTTATTTACATATGAGTTATTTTCAGCAAAATTAGTTTGAGAAAGCCCTTTCAATATAAATACATTGAGTCATAAAGTATATTTTCAATAACTTACAACCATGATTATTGAAGTGTATCAAAACAAAAATACTTAAAAATTGAGCAAAAAGTTCTTATTTATTTAATGCTATTATTGTTGGTGTTTTTTCTGTAAGGTGGAAGTTGAATATTTTTGCCGTGCAAAGTGGGTGGTGATGCAAAAAAAAGGTTGAGAATCTATTATTTAGGGCATATCATGGGATATAAATGAATAACATGTCACCCTGTAATTAATTACAAACGATATTATATTTCATAGTTTTTATAAAATGCAAAAAATATTTGATCCAAACTGCAAAGTTATTTGCTTAAATTTATTTTTATCCAAAAGTTAACTATAAATTTTACACATGAGTTATTTTCATCAAAATTAGTCTGTGAAAGCGTTTACAATATAAATACGCTGAGTCATAAAGTATATTTTCAATGAGTTACAACCATAGTTATAGAAGTGTATCATAACAAATATAATTAAAATGGGTAAAAAATTATTAATAATTCATTTATTACTATTACATATATATATATATATATATATATATATAACCTCATAAGAATG